>NC_138777.1:192482299-192636069 GCF_965119305.1 Pelophylax lessonae | reverse complement strand
AGATAGAGAGAGTGAGAGAGAAGAGAAGAAGAGAGAGAGAGAGAGAGAGAGAGAGAGAGAGAGAGAGAGAGAGAGAAGAGAGAGAGAGAGCAGGTTTTCCAGGCATTGAGCCAGATGTGGGTCTGCCATTGTTACCGGTTACCTCTCCAGCTCATGTGAGCTGCGACCCTTGGTGTGAGAACTGAGACATTGACAACTCCGGCATCATTGTTTTGTGGTTTTATTGTAGATAAGGGGATGGGAGAAGGGAATGAGTGGGATACTCCTTAGGCTCAACTAAATACACTTGGGACTTTTTCCAGGAAAATGTCTGTTAGCGCTGCCTTGACGCCAGCAGACGCTAGCCAACACTCACTTACTCTCGGAACACACTGTAACTTAATAGAAGTGCTGAACCCTCGACTTTAAGTCCAGAAGATCCAGGACTGTGGATTATAGAACTACTGGCACTGCTGTACTGCAAAGTCACTGGCTACTTCCCCCAGCCTTGCACTGGCTTGAACTAGTTCGTTGTAGGCTACTGTATGGCTGCAACTCTCAACTGACACTCTGTACAATTCAGGGCCCAAACTGCAGGTGCCCCCTTTAACCTTAAACTCTTCGGGGTTCACTGACTATGTACCCTCTCGGTAACTTCAGGGTCCTCAACCTAGGTACCCCCTTTCCTCAGCTAGCTGACGCTGGATCCTAGAACCTCTTCCGGAGTGGTCCCCTCTGACTTTAGGCAGATCCCCAGGGGCAATCCTCAGTACTCATGACCTATGTAGGTTTTCCTGGGACTGGACCCCTCTCGCTCTCCACAGGCTCTCGGCACACTGGATCCCCTCAGCTCAACTCAGCACTCTGGATTCCCAGGCGACACCCCGAGACAGCCACTTCCTCAGACAGCAGGAGAGAAAGCTGTTCTCTCCCTCCTGGGACTCTGCTCCCGCCAAAGACACTGTGTCACGCACTTCCCCCAAACCTATACCCACTCCCAGAATCCTTTGTGGCATAATCTGCCTTCTGGGGTAGTTACAAGCTTGAATGTGTCCCCTGATTGGCCTCTCACAGGAGCCGGTGGGGAGACTTCCCCTTCAGCAAACACATCTGGAACTCATGACACCCTAACTAAAAGAAATCATGGCCCTGCTGTTAGGCAGACAAGGTCCACTATACATTTACCTAGCACCTACCTGTAGGGTGCTACATATATTCATATACAGTGCCTTGTGAAAGTATTCGGTCCCCTTGAACTTTGCAACCTTTTGCTACATTTCAGGCTTCAAACGTAAAGATTAGGGTTGAGCGGACACCTAGATGTCCGTGTTCGACGGGTTCGGCCGAACTTTAAAAAAAAGTCCGGGTCCGTGTCCCGGACTTTTACCGAACTTTTCCCGGACACCGAACCCCATTGAAGTCAATGGGGACCCGAACTTTAAGGCACTAAAATGGCTCTAAAACACCAAAGGAAAGGGCTAGAGTGCTGCAAATGGCAGCAAAACGTAATTAAGAGCATGGCAAGTGCTCTGCAAACAAATGTGGATAGGGAAATAACTTAAAACAACAAAAAAAAAACAGAAAAATAAAACAATGTTCTTCTTCATCTCTGAAGGACGAGGCCCATATGGAGTAGGAGGGAGGTTGAGGTGGTGGTGGATGTGGCGGTGACATAGGCATGCGCACAGGGTGTGCCGGGTGTGCCTGGGCACACCCCAATCACCTTGGGCACATAGCATTGCCAGTGAGGAGATGGGAAAGATCTCCCTCGGACCTGCTCTGCTCTATTTCTCTTTGCCTACAGGTACATGGCCCCGATACATTACTCTCCCTGCTGGCAAACACATGCATGTGTATTTCAACTTTGGGGTGCACACCTTAATGCGATAGGCTGCGCACACCTATGGGCGGTGTAGGTGGAAGCGGCGGTGGAGGAGGACCAGGGCCGGATTAAGAGCATCATGGGCTTGGTGCTAAAGATTTTGAAGGGCCTTAAGGGCCGTGCCTTGCCATGCACCCAGAGGAGGAAGGGTGCAGCCATGCATGCCTAATTCAACATGGGATGCTGTCTCTGAAGCCCATAAACACATCCATGCATCGGCAACTGTCCCTCCTTGTCCGGCCTTCGCGCTGTGTGGGGAGGTTCTGAGGGTGCTGCCTGGGGAAGCGAGCATAGAAGCCAGACTTCTGTGTTTACAAGTGACAGAAGAGCGGTAACAGTGAATATGGCCAACCCGGGGCCTATATAAAAGGTAGGGGCCTGGAGCTGCAGCCCCAATAGCCCCTACGTTAATCTGGCCCTGAGGAGGAGGACGAGGTAGCCAACACTGCTTCTTTTCACAAATTTTAAATGAGGGTACACCCCAAAAGAGTGAGAAAGAGCAAAAATGGAACAATGGGTGGGTAAGGTCGGTATCCATTGCTATTCTGCATAAGGTACGGAAAAGTCCCATGGGATCCATGCCTGGTTCATTTTAATGAATGTGAGCTTGTCCACATTGTCTCTGGACAGGCGGCTGCGCTTGTCTGTTATAACGCCCCCAGCCGTGCTAAATACCCGTTCAGATAATACACTGGCTGCAGGGCACGCCAGCACCTCCAAGGCGTAAAGGACAAGCTCAGTCCATGTGCCCAATTTGGAGACCCAGAAGTTGAAGGGGGCAGACCCCTCATTCACTACATGTAGGCGTGTGCACACATACTGCTCCACCATGTTGGTAAAATGCTGCCTCCTGCTAAGACGTTCCATCTGAGCTGCTGGTGCTGCTGTTTGTTGTGGCGTGCTGACAAAGCTTTTCCACATTTCGGCCATGCTAACCCTGCCTTCTGAGGTGCTGGCGGTGCCCTGGTTGCGTTGGCGAGGCGACCTCCTCCTCCTCCTCTGCCTTGTGCTTCCACTGCGGCCCCGCTGTCAGATGGGAATGCCAGCAGCATGGCGTCTACCAGCGTGCGCTTGTACTCGCGCATCTTGCGATCGCGCTCCAGTGAGTGAATTAAGGACGGTACTTTGTCCTTGTAACGGGGATCCAGCAGCGTGGCCACCCAGTAATCAGCACAAGTTAGAATGTGGGCAACTCGGCGGTCGTTGTGGAGACACTGCAGCATGTAATCGCTCATGTGTGCCAGGCTGCCCAGAGGCAACGAAAGGCTGTCCTCTGTGGGAGGTGTATCGTCCGTGTCCTCTGTATCCCCCCAGCCACGCACCAGTGATGGCCATGAGCTGGCCTGGGTGCCACCCTGCTGTGAACATGGTTCCATCTCCTCCTCCAGCTCCTCCTCCTCCTCATCCTCCTCATCCTCCAGAACTGTGCCCCTGCTGGACAATTGTGTCCCTGGCGTTTGTGTGTGCAGGAACCCACCCTCGGAGCCCCTTGCGAATGACTGCCCTGAAAGCCTTGGAAATGTTACCTCTTCATCCTCCTCCTCCTCCTCATCCTGTGCCACATCCTCTTCCATCATCGCCCGAATTGTTTTTTCAAGGAGGCATAGAAGTGGGATAGTTAAGCTGAGAACGGCGTCATTGCCACTGGCCATGTTGGTGGAGTACTCAAAACAGCGCAACAAGGCACACAGGTCTCGCATGGAGGCCCAGTTATTGGTGGTGAAGTGGTGCTGTTCCGCAGAGCGACTCACGCGTGCGTGCTGCAGCTGAAACTCCACTATACCCTGCTGCTGCTCGCACAGTCTTTCCAGCATGTGCAAGGGGGAGTTCTTCCTTGTGGGCACGTCACATATGAGGCGGTGAGCGGGAAGGCCGAAGTTACGCTGCAGCGCTGCCAGGCGAGCAGCAGCAGGGTGAGAACGCCGAAAGTGCGCACAAACGGCCCGCACTTTCTGCAGCAGCTCTGACATATCGGGGTAGTTTTTAAGGAACCTCTGCACCACCAAATTCAGCACATGCGCCAGGCAAGGGATGTGCGTCAAACTGGCTAGGCCCAGAGCTGCTATGAGATTTCGCCCAGGCCGGGCTTGAGGCTCGCTGGCAGCAACCACTCATTTGTCTGCTGTTCCATGCTCCTCCACAACTCCTGCGCGGTGTGTGGTTTGTCCCCCAAACAGGCAAGTTGTAAAACTGCCTGCTGTCGTTTACCCCTGGCCGTGCTGAAGTTGGTGGTGAAGGTGTTACGCTGTCCGGATGAGGAGGCGGTAGAGGATGAGGAAGCGGAGTAGGAGGAGTTAGGAACAGGAGGCAAACTGAAGCGCCCTGCAATCCTCGGTGGTGGAAGGACATGCGCCAAATTGCTATCCGCCTCAGGCCCATCCGCCACTGCATTTACCCAGTGTGCCGTTAGGGATATATAACGTCCCTGACCGTGCTTACTGGTCCACGTATCGGTAGTTAGGTGGACCTTGGCACAGATGGCGTTGCGCAGTGCACACCTGATTTTTTCCCCCACTTGGTTGTGCAGGGAAGGGATGGCTTGCCTGGAAAAGTAGTGGCGGCTGGGCACGACGTACTGTGGGACAGCCACCGACATAAGGTTTTTAAAACTGTGCGTCTCCACCAGACGGAATGACAGCATTTTAAAGGCCAATAATTTTGAAATGCTGGCATTCAGGGCCAGGGATCGCGGGTGGGTAGGGGGGTACTTCCTCTTCCTCTCAAGTGTTTGGGAGATGGAAAGCTGAACGCTTCCACGGGACATTGTGGAGATGGTTGTTGGTGACCCAGGTGGTGGTGTTGCTGACAGATCGTCTGTTTGCGGGGTGGCAGGTGCCGGTATCACTACAGATGTGGCTGGAGCGGCTGAGACTGCAGCAGAAGAGGAAGCAGGATGAGCCAGAGACGTTTCTTGGTTTTGAAGGTGTGTACTCCACTGCAGCTCGTGCTTTGCACTTAGATGCCTGATCATGCAGGTTGTGCTCAGGTTGAGAAGGTTTATGCCTCGCTTCAAGCTCTGATTGCACAGGGTGCAAACCACTCGTGTCCTGTCATCAGCACATTTTCTAAAGAACTTCCACGCTAGAGAACTCCTTTGAGCTGACTTTGGTGCGCTCGTTCCCTTGCTGCGTTGGGCAGTAGCGGGCGTAGTGTCTAGGGCACGGCCGCTCCGCTTCTGCACCCTGCTCCCTCTTCTGCTGTGCTGGTGGCTCTGTGCGACCACCGCCTCTTCCTCCAAACTACTCAGGTCACCTGCATGACGTTCATTCCATGTGGGGTCGAGGACCTCATCGTCCTCCACATCATCTTCCACCCAGTCTTCACCCCTGCCCTCCTTGTCGGTCTCCACAATGCTGAACACCGCAGCAGTTGGCACCTGCGTTTCGTCATCATCGGAGACGTGCTGCGATGATCCTTGCATGTACTCATCTTGAGAAATAAGTGGTTGGGCATCGCTGGACTCAATCTCTTCCACTTCTGGGGCAGGGCTAGGTGGATGGCCCTGGGAAACCCTGCTGACAGAGTCATCAAAAAGAAGAAGAGACTGCTGTATGGCTTGGGGCTCAGACTGCTTGCCTGATTTGCAAGGGGGTGAGGTGAAAGACGGTTGGACATCGGCTGCAGGTGCCAACTGTGACCTTTCTGCAGTAGACTGGGTGGGAGACAATGTGAAGGAACTGGAGGCACTGTCAGCAGCAAACCAATCTACTATCGCCTCCACTTGTTCTGGCCTCATCACTTCTAGGGGCGTATGATGCCCTACCAAATACTGATGCAGGTAGTGTCGCCTACTCACACTTGAGGAAGGTGTTTTACTTGTGCGTGTAGCTGGCACAGATCGACCACGTCCTCTCCTTGCAACAGGTTCTCTACCAGCAGCACCACGACCCAGGCCACGGCCCTTATTTGACGGTCTCCTCATATTTCTGTAATTTAAGATCTTGCCCTAGAAAGGTTTTTATTGAATAGCGGAATAGGAAATATGATCCAAAAAAGTGTATGTATCTCGCACGTACAAAACCACACTAGGCCCCAATTACTATTGTTTCTACCCCTAAAAGGATGGATGAGGAGTAGGAGGAGTATGGAACAGACAGCACCCTCAAATCTTCAGAAGTATGAGATGAACCTCAAAAACTTGGAAAGGTGGATCTCACACGTACCGACACAGACTATCCCGCAATTCAATTGATTCTCAAAGGTTTTTATTGAATAGCAGAATAGGAAATATGATCAAAAAGAAAGTGTATGTATCTCACACGTACACCACCACACTAGGCCCCAATTACTATTGTTTGTACCCCTAAAAGGATGGTTGAGCAGTAGGAGGAGGAGTATGGAACAGCCAGCACCCTCAAATCTTCAGAAGTATGAGATGAACCCCAAAAACTTGGAAAGGTGGATCTCACACGTACCGACACAGACTATCACGCAATTTAATTGATCCCCAAAGGTTTTAATTGAATAGCGGAATAGAAAATATGATCAAAAAGAAAGTGTATGTATCTCACACGTACACCACCACACTAGGCCCCAATTACTATTGTTTAGTGTTGAGCGAACACGGACTGTATTATTCGTGTTCGTACCGAATAATTGGATTTTTTGTACCCGAACACGGACACGGACACTTTACTGTATGTTCGGGTAAAAATCCGTGTTCGGTCGTTTTATTTCCGGGTTTTGCATGCTTTGGCGCTCTTTTCATGGCGGGCTTTCAACAGCCAATCAACAATCGTTTAACTGGTGTGCCTTAAGCCATCCCAGCCATGCCTGCAAATGTCTCAGTAGCTGTGATTGGCCGTCTGAAGCATGTGACCAAGTCTTTATAAGTTCGAGGCAGCCGCAGCGGCGTCATTATGCTGCTTAGATTCAGGGACAGAGCACACATCAACGTGCTGGCTGCTGATTAGGGAAAGATAGGCAGGAAAAAACCATTTGTGTCCGGATAGAATTGAGGGACAGGTCGGAGTGTTTAGGCAGGGCGAGTTGTAGGCATTTTAGGGATAGAGTCTGCTGAATTATAGGGTCAGTGTCTTCTACAAACTACAATCGATATTGCTGTGTGGGGGGTGGGGTCTGCACTCAATCCTGATCTACGATCTCTTCTCAATCCTGTTAGGGACAGAGTCTGCTGAATTTTAGGGAAACTGTGTTCTACAAACTACAATCGATATTGCTGTGTGGTGTGGGATTGGAGATAGGCAGGTGTCAGTGATCCACATCCATTTTTCTGTGTGTGAGCTGCAGTGAACACAATCTTTTTGGGCTGCAGTGAACACAATCTTTTTGGGCTGCAGTGAACACAATCTTTTTGGGCTGCAGTGAACACAATCTTTTTGGGCTGCAGTGAACACAATCTTTTTGGGCTGCAGTGAACACAATCTTTTTGGGGTGCAGTGAACAAAATCTTTTTGGGGTGCAGTGAACACAATCCTTTTTGGTGTGCAGTGAACACAATCTTTGTGGGGTGCAGTGAACAAAATCCTTTGTGGGGTGCAGTGAACACAATCTTTTTGGGGTGCAGTGAACAAAATCCTTTTTGGGGTGCAGTGAACAACATCCTTTTTGGGGTGCAGTGAACACAATCTTTTTGGGGTGCAGTGAACACAATCTTTTTGGGGTGGACTGAACAACATCCTTTTTGGGGTGCAGTGAACAAAATCCTTTTTGGGGTGCAGTGAACAAAATCATTTTTGGGGTGCAGTGAACACAATCTTTTTGGGGTGCAGTGAACACAATCTTTGTGGGGTGCAGTGAACACAATCTTTTTGGGGTGGAGTGAACAACATCCTTTTTGGGGTGCAGTGAACAACATCCTTTTTGGGGTGCAGTGAACACAATCTTTTTGGGGTGCAGTGAACACAATCTTTGTGGGGTACAGTGAACAGAATCTTTGTGGGGTGCAGTGAACACAATCTTTGGGGGGTACAGTGAACACAATCTTTGTGAGGTGCAGTGAACACAATCTTTGTGGGGTGCAGTGAACACAATCATTGTGGGGTGCAGTGAACTCAATCTTTGTGGGGTACAGTGAACACAATCTCATACTTCTGAAGGTTTGAGGGTGCTGCCTGTTCCATACTCCCCCTACTCCTCATCTAGCCTTTTAGGGGTACAAACAATAGTAATTGGGGCCTAGTGTGGTTGTGTACGTGTGATATACATACACTTTTTTGGGATCATATTTTCTATTCCGCTATTTAATCAAAAACCTTTGGGGATCAGTTAAATTGGGGGATAGTCTGTGTTGGTACGTGTGAGAGAGATCCACCTTTCCAAGTTGTTGGGGTTCATCTCATACTTCTGAAGGTTTGAGGGTGCTGCCTGTTCCATACTCCCCCTACTCCTAGCCTTTTAGGGGTACAAACAATAGTAATTGGGGCCTAGTGTGGTTGTGTACGTGTGATATACATACACTTTTTTGGGATCATATTTTCTATTCCGCTATTTAATCAAAAACCTTTGGGGATCAGTTAAATTGGGGGATAGTCTGTGTTGGTACGTGTGAGAGAGATCCACCTTTCCAAGTTGTTGGGGTTCATCTCATACTTCTGAAGGTTTGAGGGTGCTGCCTGTTCCATACTCCCCCTACTCCTAGCCTTTTAGGGGTACAAACAATAGTAATTGGGGCCTAGTGTGGTTGTGTACGTGTGATATACATACACTTTTTTGGGATCATATTTTCTATTCCGCTATTTAATCAAAAACCTTTGGGGATCAGTTAAATTGGGGGATAGTCTGTGTTGGTACGTGTGAGAGAGATCCACCTTTCCAAGTTGTTGGGGTTCATCTCATACTTCTGAAGGTTTGAGGGTGCTGCCTGTTCCATACTCCCCCTACTCCTAGCCTTTTAGGGGTACAAACAATAGTAATTGGGGCCTAGTGTGGTTGTGTACGTGTGATATACATACACTTTTTTGGGATCATATTTTCTATTCCGCTATTTAATCAAAAACCTTTGGGGATCAGTTAAATTGGGGGATAGTCTGTGTTGGTACGTGTGAGAGAGATCCACCTTTCCAAGTTGTTGGGGTTCATCTCATACTTCTGAAGGTTTGAGGGTGCTGCCTGTTCCATACTCCCCCTACTCCTAGCCTTTTAGGGGTACAAACAATAGTAATTGGGGCCTAGTGTGGTTGTGTACGTGTGATATACATACACTTTTTTGGGATCATATTTTCTATTCCGCTATTTAATCAAAAACCTTTGGGGATCAGTTAAATTGGGGGATAGTCTGTGTTGGTACGTGTGAGAGAGATCCACCTTTCCAAGTTGTTGGGGTTCATCTCATACTTCTGAAGGTTTGAGGGTGCTGCCTGTTCCATACTCCCCCTACTCCTAGCCTTTTAGGGGTACAAACAATAGTAATTGGGGCCTAGTGTGGTTGTGTACGTGTGATATACATACACTTTTTTGGGATCATATTTTCTATTCCGCTATTTAATCAAAAACCTTTGGGGATCAGTTAAATTGGGGGATAGTCTGTGTTGGTACGTGTGAGAGAGATCCACCTTTCCAAGTTGTTGGGGTTCATCTCATACTTCTGAAGGTTTGAGGGTGCTGCCTGTTCCATACTCCCCCTACTCCTAGCCTTTTAGGGGTACAAACAATAGTAATTGGGGCCTAGTGTGGTTGTGTACGTGTGATATACATACACTTTTTTTGGATCATATTTTCTATTCCGCTATTTAATCAAAAACCTTTGGGGATCAGTTAAATTGGGGGATAGTCTGTGTTGGTACGTGTGAGAGAGATCCACCTTTCCAAGTTGTTGGGGTTCATCTCATACTTCTGAAGGTTTGAGGGTGCTGCCTGTTCCATACCCCCCCTACTCCTCATCTAGCCTTTTAGGGGTACAAACAATAGTAATTGGGGCCTAGTGTGGTTGTGTACGTGCGAGATACATACACTTTTTTTGATCATATTTCCTATTCCGCTATTCAATAAAAACCTTTGAGGATCAATTGAATTGCGGGATAGTCTGTGTCGGTACGTGTGAGAGAGATCCACCTTTCCAAGTTGTTGGGGTTCATCTCATACTTCTGAAGGTTTGAGGGTGCTGCCTGTTCCATACTCCCCCTACTCCTCATCTAGCCTTTTAGGGGTACAAACAATAGTAATTGGGGCCCAGTGTGGTTGTGTACGTGTGATATACATACACTTTTTTGGGATCATATTTTCTATTCCGCTATTTAATCAAAAACCTTTGGGGATCAGTTAAATTGGGGGATAGTCTGTGTCGGTACGTGTGAGAGAGATCCACCTTTCCAAGTTGTTGGGGTTCATCTCATACTTCTGAAGGTTTGAGGGTGCTGCCTGTTCCATACCCCCCCTACTCCTCATCTAGCCTTTTAGGGGTACAAACAATAGTAATTGGGGCCTAGTGTGGTTGTGTACGTGCGAGATACATACACTTTTTTTGATCATATTTCCTATTCCGCTATTCAATAAAAACCTTTGAGGATCAATTGAATTGCGGGATAGTCTGTGTCGGTACGTGTGAGAGAGATCCACCTTTCCAAGTTGTTGGGGTTCATCTCATACTTCTGAAGGTTTGAGGGTGCTGCCTGTTCCATACTCCCCCTACTCCTCATCTAGCCTTTTAGGGGTACAAACAATAGTAATTGGGGCCTAGTGTGGTTGTGTACGTGTGATATACATACACTTTTTTTGGATCATATTTTCTATTCCGCTATTTAATCAAAAACCTTTGGGGATCAGTTAAATTGGGGGATAGTCTGTGTTGGTATGTGTGAGAGAGATCCACCTTTCCAAGTTGTTGGGGTTCATCTCATACTTCTGAAGGTTTGAGGGTGCTGCCTGTTCCATACTCCCCCTACTCCTCATCTAGCCTTTTAGGGGTACAAACAATAGTAATTGGGGCCCAGTGTGGTTGTGTACGTGTGATATACATACACTTTTTTGGGATCATATTTTCTATTCCGCTATTTAATCAAAAACCTTTGGGGATCAGTTAAATTGGGGGATAGTCTGTGTCGGTACGTGTGAGAGAGATCCACCTTTCCAAGTTGTTGGGGTTCATCTCATACTTCTGAAGGTTTGAGGGTGCTGCCTGTTCCATACCCCCCCTACTCCTCATCTAGCCTTTTAGGGGTACAAACAATAGTAATTGGGGCCTAGTGTGGTTGTGTACGTGTGATATACATACACTTTTTTTGGATCATATTTTCTATTCCGCTATTTAATCAAAAACCTTTGGGGATCAGTTAAATTGGGGGATAGTCTGTGTCGGTACGTGTGAGAGAGATCCACCTTTCCAAGTTGTTGGGGTTCATCTCATACTTCTGAAGGTTTGAGGGTGCTGCCTGTTCCATACCCCCCCTACTCCTCATCTAGCCTTTTAGGGGTACAAACAATAGTAATTGGGGCCTAGTGTGGTTGTGTACGTGCGAGATACATACACTTTTTTTGATCATATTTCCTATTCCGCTATTCAATAAAAACCTTTGAGGATCAATTGAATTGCGGGATAGTCTGTGTCGGTACGTGTGAGAGAGATCCACCTTTCCAAGTTGTTGGGGTTCATCTCATACTTCTGAAGGTTTGAGGGTGCTGCCTGTTCCATACTCCCCCTACTCCTCATCTAGCCTTTTAGGGGTACAAACAATAGTAATTGGGGCCCAGTGTGGTTGTGTACGTGTGATATACATACACTTTTTTTGGATCATATTTTCTATTCCGCTATTTAATTTAACTGGGCCTCCATGCGAGACCTGTGTGCCTTGTTGCGCTGTTTTGAGTACTCCACCAACATGGCCAGTGGCAATGACGCCGTTCTCAGCTTAACTATCCCACTTCTATGCCTCCTTGAAAAAACAATTCGGGCGATGATGGAAGAGGATGTGGCACAGGATGAGGAGGAGGAGGAGGATGAAGAGGTAACATTTCCAAGGCTTTCAGGGCAGTCATTCGCAAGGGGCTCCGAGGGTGGGTTCCTGCACACGCAAACGCCAGGGACGCAATTGTCCAGCAGGGGCACAGTTCTGGAGGGTGAGGAGGATGAGGAGGAGGAGGAGCTGGAGGAGGAGATGGAACCATGTTCACAGCAGGGTGGCACCCAGGCCAGCTCATGGCCATCACTGGTGCGTGGCTGGGGGGATACAGAGGACACGGACGATACACCTCCCACAGAGGACAGCCTTTCGTTGCCTCTGGGCAGCCTGGCACACATGAGCGATTACATGCTGCAGTGTCTCCACAACGACCGCCGAGTTGCCCACATTCTAACTTGTGCTGATTACTGGGTGGCCACGCTGCTGGATCCCCGTTACAAGGACAACGTACCGTCCTTAATTCACTCACTGGAGCGCGATCGCAAGATGCGCGAGTACAAGCGCACGCTGGTAGACGCCATGCTGCTGGCATTCCCATCTGACAGCGGGGCCACAGTGGAAGCACAAGGCAGAGGAGGAGGAGGAGGAGGTCGCCAACGCAACCAGGGCACCGCCAGCACCTCAGAAGGCAGGGTTAGCATGGCCGAAATGTGGAAAAGCTTTGTCAGCACGCCACAACAAACAGCAGCACCAGCAGCTCAGATGGAACGTCTTAGCAGGAGGCAGCATTTTACCAACATGGTGGAGCAGTATGTGTGCACACGCCTACATGTAGTGAATGATGGGTCTGCCCCCTTCAACTTCTGGGTCTCCAAATTGGGCACATGGCTTGAGCTTGCCCTTTACGCCTTGGAGGTGCTGGCGTGCCCTGCAGCCAGTGTATTATCTGAACGGGTATTTAGCACGGCTGGGGGCGTTATAACAGACAAGCGCAGCCGCCTGTCCAGAGACAATGTGGACAAGCTCACGTTCATTAAAATGAACCAGGCATGGATCCCACGGGACTTTTCCGTACCTTATGCAGAATAGCAATGGATACCGACCTTACCCACCCATTGTTCCATTTTTGCTCTTTCTCACTCTTTTGGGGTGTACCCTCATTTAAAATTTTTGAAAAGAAGCAGTGTTGGCTACCTCGTCCTCCTCCTCAGGGCCAGATTAATGTAGGGGCTATTGGAGCTGCAGCTCCAGGCCCCTACCTTTTATATAGGCCCCGGGTTGGCCATATTCACTGTTACCGCTCTTCTGTCACTTGTAAACACAGAAGTCTGGCTTCTATGCTCGCTTCCCCAGGCAGCACCCTCAGAACCTCCCCACACAGCGTGAAGGCCGGACAAGGAGGGACAGTTGGCGATGCATGGATGTGTTTATGGGCTTCAGAGACAGCATCCCATGTTGAATTAGGCATGCATGGCTGCACCCTTCCTCCTCTGGGTGCATGGCAAGGCACGGCCCTTAAGGCCCTTCAAAATCCTCAGCACCAAGCCCATGATGCTGTTAATCCGGCCCTGGTCCTCCTCCACCGCCGCTTCCACCTACACCGCCCATAGGTGTGCGCAGCCTATTGCATTAAGGTGTGCACCCCAAAGTTGAAATACACATGCATGTGTTTGCCAGCAGGGAGAGTAATGTATCGGGGCCATGTACCTGTAGGCAAGGAGAAATAGAGCAGAGCAGGTCCCAGGGAGATCTTTCCCATCTCCTCACTGGCAATGCTATGTGCCCTAGGTGATTAGGGTGTGCCCAGGCACACCCAGCACACCCTGTGCGCACGCCTATGTCACCGCCACATCCACCACCACCTCAACCTCCCTCCTACTCCATATGGGCCTCGTCCTTCAGAGATGAAGAAGAACATTGTTTTATTTTTCTGTTTTTTTTTTGTTGTTTTAAGTTATTTCCCTATCCACATTTGTTTGCAGAGCACTTGCCATGCTCTTAATTACGTTTTGCTGCCATTTGCAGCACTCTAGCCCTTTCCTTTGGTGTTTTAGAGCCATTTTAGTGCCTTAAAGTTCGGGTCCCCATTGACTTCAATGGGGTTCGGTGTCCGGGAAAAGTTCGGTAAAAGTCCGGGACACGGACCCGGACTTTTTTTTAAAGTTCGGCCGAACCCGTCGAACACGGACATCTAGGTGTTCGCTCAACCCTACTATTGTTTGTACCCCTAAAAGGATGGTTGAGCAGTAGGAGGAGGAGTATGGAACAGGCAGCACCCTCAAATCTTCAGAAGTATGAGATGAACCCCAAAAACTTGGAAAGGTGGATCTCACACATACCGACACAGACTATCACGCAATTTAATTGATCCCCAAAGGTTTTAATTGAATAGCGGAATAGAAAATATGATCAAAAAGAAAGTGTATGTATCTCACACGTACACCACCACACTAGGCCCCAATTACTATTGTTTGTACCCCTAAAAGGATGGTTGAGCAGTAGGAGGAGGAGTATGGAACAGGCAGCACCCTCAAATCTTTAGAAGTATGAGATGAACCCCAAAAACTTGGAAAGGTGGATCTCACACGTACCGACACAGACTATCACGCAATTTAATTGATCTCCAAAGGTTTTAATTGAACAGCGGAATAGAAAATATGATCAAAACGAAAGTGTATGTATCTCACACGTACACCACCACACTAGGCCCCAATTACTATTGTTTGTACCCCTAAAAGGATGGTTGAGCAGTAGGAGGAGGAGTATGGAACAGGCAGCACCCTCAAATCTTCAGAAGTATGAGATGAACCCCAAAAACTTGGAAAGGTGGATCTCACACGTACCGACACAGACTATCACGCAATTTAATTGATCCCAAAGGATTTAATTGAATAGCGGAATAGAAAATATGATCAAAAAGAAAGTGTATGTATCTCACACGTACACCACCACACTAGGCCCCAATTACTATTGTTTGTACCCCTAAAAGGATGGTTGAGCAGTAGGAGGAGGAGTATGGAACAGGCAGCACCCTCAAATGTTCAGAAGTATGAGATTGTGTTCACTGTACCCCACAAAGATTGTGTTCACTGCACCCCACAAAGATTGTGTTCACTGCACCTCAAAAAGGATTTTGTTCACTGCACCCCACAAAGATTGTGTTCACTGCACCCTAAAAGGATTTTGTTCACTGCACCCCAAAAAGATTGTGTTCACTGTACCCCCCAAAGATTGTGTTCACTGCACCCCACAAAGATTCTGTTCCCTGTACCCCACAAAGATTGTGTTCACTGCACCCCACAAAGGATTTTGTTCACTGCACCCCAAAAAGATTGTGTTCACTGCACCCCAAAAAGGGTGTTGTTCACTGCACCCCAAAAAGGATTTTGTTCACTGCACCCCAAAAAGATTGTGTTCACTGCACCCCACAAAGATTGTGTTCACTGCACCCCACAAATGATTTTGTTCACTGCACCCCAAAAAGATTGTGTTCACTGTACCCCCCAAAGATTGTGTTCACTGCACCCCACAAAGGATTTTGTTCACTGCACCCCAAAAAGATTCTGTTCACTGTACCCCCCAAAGATTGTGTTCACTGCACCCCACAAAGATTCTGTTCACTGTACCCCACAAAGATTGTGTTCACTGCACCCCACAAAGGATTTTGTTCACTGCACCCCAAAAAGATTGTGCTCACTGCACCCCAAAAAGGATGTTGTTCACTGCACCCCAAAAAGGATTTTGTTCACTGCACCCCAAAAAGATTGTGTTCACTGCACCCCACAAAGATTGTGTTCACTGCACCCCACAAAGGATTTTGTTCACTGCACCCCAAAAAGATTGTGTTCACTGCACCCCAAAAAGGATGTTGTTCACTGCACCCCAAAAAGGATTTTGTTCACTGCACCCCAAAAAGATTTTGTTCACTGCACCCCAAAAAGGACGTTGTTCACTGCACCCCAAAAAGATTGTGTTCACTGCAGCCCAGAAAGATTGTGTTCACTGCAGCTCACACACAGAAAAATGGATGTGGATCACTGACACATGCCTATCTCCTATCCCACACCACACAGCAATATCGATTGTAGTTTGTAGAACACAGTTTCCCTAAAATTCAGCAGCAGCAGCCTCTCCCTAACAGGATTGAGAAGAGATCGTAGATCAGGATTGAGTGCAGAGTCACCCCACCCCCCACACAGCAATATCGATTGTACTTTGTAGAAGACACTGACCCTATAATTCAGCAGACTCTATCCCTAAAATGCCTACAACTCGCCCTGCCTAAACACTCCGACCTGTCCCTCAATTCTATCCGGACACAAATGGTTTTTTCCTGCCTGTCTTTCCCTAATCAGCAGCCAGCACGTTGATGTGTGCTCTGTCCCTGATCTAAGCAGCAGAATGAAGACGCTGCGGCTGCCTGGAACTTATAAAGACTTGGTCACATGCTTCAGACGGCCAATCACAGCTACTGAGACATTTGCAGGCATGGCTGGGATGGCTTAAGGCACACCAGTTAAACAATGGTTGATTGGCTGTTGAAAGCCCGCCATGAAAAGAGCGCCAAAGCATGCAAAACCCGTAAATAAAACGACCGAACACGGATTTTTACCCGAACATACAGTAAAGTGTCCGTGTCCGTGTTCGGGTACAAAAAAATCCAATTATTCAGTACGAACACGAATAATACAGTCCGTGTTCGCTCAACACTAGTAAAGATATAAAACTGTAATTTTTTGTGAAGAATCAACAACAACTGGGACACAATCATGAAGTGGAACGAAATTTATTGGATATTTCAAACTTTTTTAACAAATAAAAAACTGAAAAATTGGGCGTGCAAAATTATTTCCACGTGTTCCCACTTTCCTTCTAGATTTGGTAAGAGGCTAAGTTTGCTTGTTCTGCACCGGTGGTCTGTGCACGATTGGAGGTGTTCAATACCAGGATACATACATGTTGTAACAGCTGGATCATACTCAATGCACTTACTTTTCTCCGCCGGGTAAGGAGGAATTTCACCAGGTGGATGGATATTCCAGTCACGTTCACTATAATTGAATCTTTTTGGACTTTTCACATCCCCTGTTGTTTATCACCTACGTTTACTTTAAAGCGGAGTTCCGGGCACAGAAACATTTTTTCAATGAACATACCCCCGGGACAGTCAGGGCTAGTACATTCCACAATGGCTAGCCTCTGATCTGTCCCGGTTCGCACTTACCTGCAAGAAGAAATACTCACTTATAAAATTTCTTCCACAGCGTTGCCATCTCTGTTGTGGGCAGCTGAAGCCAGTGCGATCCTCTTCTGCGTCCTCTTCTGTGTCTTCTTCTCCCAGAATGCGCCTTCACCGGCCCCTCTCGTCACTTCCGATGCGGCGCCGCATTCCTCCACAGCTTCTGGGCATGCCCAGAAGCTGTTTAGCAGGGAATGCGGCGTCGCACCGGAAGTGATGAGCGGTGCCGTCGCATTGATTCCTGGGAGCGATGACGTTCAGCTCCCAGGAATCATTGCAAACCGGAAGTGACGGCGCGGGCCGCGGCCACAGAGGGAGGAAGTGAAAAAAGGTGAGTATTTCTTTCTACAATTACAAGGTAAGTAAAAAAAAAAAAAATAATCCTAACTATCCAATTCCTTTTCAGGTGAAGCAAAGCAAGCAGATGGGCACAAAATCGATAAGGTCGATTTTGTGCCCGGAACTCCGCTTTAAACACTTTTGGGGGAGTGTTGGAGGAGTTTTTTTCTTCATTTATAGAATTATTGGATTTTCATTCATTTCACCATTTGTATGAACATTTATTTTCCACTATATATTGCTTCTGGATATGATTCTTTTGAATTTGAAACTGTAGCACAATTTTATGTGGTCAAATATAATTTAATCTGTTATAGGTTTATTCACCATATCACTTTTAAGTGATTTGTCCTTCACATATTGAATAAGCACACTATTTATTTTCACAAAACGTTCCCAGTTACCCAATTTGTTTTCATTAAAAAAAAAAAAAAAAAAAGGTAAAAGAAGTTAACCTAAAACACTAACCAGTTGCATGAGCAAAAGTTGCCTCTTTATTTACTTTCCTAATTTAAGAAATAAGTGGATTAAAATTTAGGTTTATGGTACATACAGTGGGGAAAAAATAAATTAACTTACATCCAGAAAATTGCCTGGAAAATAGAACTTACGTGGGTATTTTCAGCATTGCTGTGTTTTATGTTTTACAAATCTCAAATGAATACAGCTGGCAAATGTGTTGCATCTTGATATTATTTTCTTGCAAATCTTTAAGGTTTTATTTTTTACTTATCTTGAGCCAAGCACTTCCAGGAGTTGTCCTTGTGAGATACACTGCTTCATTACATAGAATTGACATTTGTTAGATCTTATGCTCTGAAGCTGGTCTTCTGTGGCATATTAGGGTTCAATTGAAAGCTTAGACTTAGCAAGTTCTTACAGCCTTGGAGTTTGCTAATCCAACTGGGATCCTGACATTGTACAATACTTTCAAACCAAGACATTTTTTAAAAGTCAAGAAAGCAAGACAGCTTAGAGTCAGTCACCAGAATGCACAAATGTAATAATGAAACATTCTAACTGATGAGTAAAAATAATCGAATGTGTGCATTATGAAAGAGGAACTAGGATCTAAATATTTTCTTTAGTTGTTTCTAACAGAAAAACTGTATGGATAGCCACATAAAAAGTTAATAATAATAATAATGTATTAGCTTGTTCAGCTGTGAGGGCTCTCAGTTACCTGATACAAGTGAATAAAAGAGCCAGGAGATTGGGCAAATCTCGAACGTTCAGGGTTATCCTTCCTACAAATGCTGTGCAGCGGTTCTAGTGTTTGATAGGACCCATACAAAATGCAGAGTTGAGTGGCTGTAAGAGTTGGAGACAGCAAGACCAACTGAACTTTCTTCATTATTTGATCCCATATGTCTCCTAGAGCCTCAATAATGTCCAACTCCCATTTCTGCCCACATGGTATTGGAATTTTAAGAAGCAAATTAGATCACGCATAACTTTAGAAATGAGGCCCTTTGTGTTATTAGCTTGGACTACACTGTCAAAGATGGGAGTTACAAAAAAAAAAAAGGCGTTCAGGACCAAACCATGGAATTAGTTGTAGGTACTCCAAAAACCACCTCCACTTCAGATGGTAGTCCATACAGAGCCACTGATAGGTTTTTAGCACTCCGTCAAAGTACAACTGCACTAGAGTATCAATTCCAGTGTGCTGCCACCTGAAAAAACCTTCCAGTCAGGAAACTTCAGAGAACGCTCTGTTTGACCATAATGGTGTAAATATATAATACCCAGATTGCCAGACCTTATTGATCAAATAGAATGTAGGACAAATATGTTGATTAAAAGGCAAAGTCAATGAATCCAAGGCCAATAAAGGGCTGCCATTGTGAAATAGAGAACTGATTATAGAGTACTGAAGACCACCTTTTTTCCCAGCCTGCAAGATGTTGAAGTTGGGCCACCAGAAAATATAACCAGGTATTTGGTGCCGAAAACCCACGTTGATCATTTGGATATTGTAAATATTTGTATTTATAGCTTCCAGGCCTATTACCCCATATCAGGTCACAAAAAAATTGCAAAAAGTTTCTTAAAATATTTCTGTGGAATCCAGCAGGGAGAATTATGTAAATAATATTGTAATTGCGGCATCTAAATAATTAAAAAAAAAACTAGTACTTCACTCTGAGATCTGAGTGGTAGCTAAATATGGGGGACATATTCCTTAAGGCTGGGTTCACACTGACCTGTGGCCACAGCAAGTGTGAACCCAGCCTTATATGAGTAGAGATAATCGCCCATAGATATTTAACCTTTTAATCCACCTTAGGTTGTGACACTGCAGGAGGAAGAAAGTCCCAGAGGGGGTCCAATGGGAGTAATATAGACTTTTCCCAGTTGACTGTAAGATCTGAAATTGTACCAAAATTCTCTATGACAGAGATTGCGGTAACCAGTGAACCCTGAGTATCAGCCAGATATAGCAGCATCCTGCCAGATATAGCACTGGTCCACATCATTTGGTGGAGCGGGATTAGGAAATGGGGTTGTTCTTCATGGGTTGGGCTTGGCCTCTTAGTTCCAGTAAAGGTAACTCCTAAGGCGTCATCATACCAAGACGTTTTGGACAATTTCATGCTCCCAACTTTGTGGGAACAGTTTTGGGATGGTCCCTTCCTGTTCTAATATGACTGCACACCAGTGCACAAGGCAAGGTCCATAAACACAGGGATGTGCAAGTACTCTTATCACCTAATCTTTTTTTAAACTGTCAGGTAAATATAAAATATTGCATGTCCCAATACTTTTGACAATATAGTGTATATATTACCGACCATCAATGTGTGAAATTAGACTTTGTATATAATGCCTAAGAAATCTATAGAATGCCAAAAATGGGACATCAAAGTATGAAACGCTTGATATTTTACATTTATCTTAGGCATTCTATGCAATGCCAAAAGGTAAACCGGCAAAGTAGAAAATATTAGCCTTCCTTGTTGCAACAAGTAGGTCAATACTGATCTTTTTCTCTTGTTTTTTCAGTGAGAAAGTTCTTTATTTTGTATTTCTTCTTTCATTTTCATATTCGTCTGTTTTTCAATAAAGGCCTTTTCATGACTCTCTTTTCATACTTTGCATAAATAGTACTTGTCATTCTGTATAATGCCTAGGTACTGTATACAATGCCTAGGGAAAGTATACAGCATATTAAAATAACACAGACATTTCATGCTTTGTCTAAAAATGTCATGCATTTCATAGATTGCCTAGGCACTCAATACAATGCCTGCTTTTCCCACGTTGCTGGTAATATATATACTGTATTTATATATATACTAAGTTAAAAAGAGGTATTACATAAAATTGATTGACCCAGAACCCTTTAGGTTTCCCTTTAAGGTCTCACTGAAGAGAAGTATGAATTTGCTACTGATAATATAAAAGAAGATTTGCCTGTTATTTACCCATGAGATTTTGGGTTTTATCAAGGAAGCTTACCTACATGTCATGCATCATTTCAAAAAGACATATATAGCCTAGAAAGTGCTTTAAGGCAGCTGCAGGCGAGTGTCACTTTGAGTTAAATGCATTATTAAACTGTTGGGAAATTTCACATCATGGGTCATTTATCTATGCTAAATTAGGTCAAATGCCTCTACACTTGCCTAGATAAATGAATAAGAAGAGTAAACTCTCTCTTAGGATAAAATACTTTGACAGATTACTGCAGTGTATCTTATCATGTTTTGGCGGCTTGGAAAAAGTGTACATAATACACAAAGATGACCAGTAGGAGAGTTGATTGTTAAAACTAAACCCGTTGATGTATAAATGAGCAAAAAAAAAAGCTTTTATTTGGAAACCAGTCAACCAGCTTTTATGGGATGCCAGGGTTTTTTCTTCTTTTTACTTGATGAGAAATTCCCCTTAAGCTTTATTATTTGTTGTTTTGTCTTGCGGGAATTTTATTTCACTGCATGTGCTATCTTGCTTTGTTATGCTAAAAAGGAACCCAAAGTACCTTCATATCTGTTATCATCATGAGTCTTTATGTCTGGGCTCCCAATGGGACTGAAAGAGGTTTACACACACGGTACAAAAAAAAATCAGGTCTTAAAAGATGACTCTACTCAAAAGGTTGACAAAAGATGGGCTATATGGGTAGACAACTATGGTAATCCCTCCTAAAGTGTCCTTTTGAAGTTCTGCTATACATCAGGACAGGCCCTGGTGGGGGACTGTGCATCTCCTCCCCCGACACAGTTTGCTCCCAAGTGGGGTGCTGGGAGGAGGAGTGGCCCGGGACCCCACCTGGGGTTCATCTGATCCTTGTTATTCAAATTTTCCTTTGTGACCTTTCCATGGTTTATTTGCATGTTTGCTGGTTCATCCATATATGCAGCACTGTTTTCACCTCATTTGCACTGTATTATACCTTTTCCTCTCTTATTTACTCCTTTTACTTTGTTTTGTAAGTTATGTTTTGTAATGAAAAATACCTAATAAAGATTATTGGAAAAAAAAATTGTAATGTAATGTAATTATATATTGTTAACATATTATTTATGTTCACGGGGGGCAACCTCACCTTCCTGCAGTGCAGTGCTACACAATAGTTATGTGTTACTGCTCTAATTTATGCATGAAGGTAAAAAACATTTTCTGTGCAGCACCCTCCACAGCCCCCCATCCCCTATACTTACCTGAGCCCCATCGTGATCCAGGGATGTGCACAACAGCCTCGGCTCTCTGGGGACTCTCACTCCTCATTAACTGGAGCAGAAGAGGGAGCCATTGAGGAGAGAGAGGGGGTGGGTCCAAGCCATGGCTATGTGTGTGAATGGACACACAGAGCAGCAAATCGGGAGCAAGCCTGCTTGGATGGCCCCCTAGCAAAACTGCTTGTTCTGGGGGCACTCGGCAGGAGGGAAGGGCCTGAACGCCACCACGGGACCCGAAAAGAGGAGGATCTGGGTTGCTCTGTGCAAAACCAATGCACAGAGCAAGTAAGTATAACATGTTTTTTATTTAAAACAGAATTAAATAAATAACAAGCCTTAACTATCACTTTAAGTGGTGATTTACAAGAGGAGTAAAGGCTGTTATTACCCACTTGCCGTCTGCTCACTAGAGCTCTACTGTGGCAAAGTGGTTCATTATCGTCTGGCGACGTAGACCTACGTCGCCAGACACTCCCCTTTCGCTCCCGCTGTATTCAGTCACAGGGGGAGTCGGGCCAGGGGAATCGAGTGTGGAGATCCGCCTGCTTGTGTAAACACAAGCGGGCGGATCTCCTAAGTGACAGGCAGGGTCAGATTGCAGGGTTCAGCATAGCTGAACCTGCGATCTGTCCCTGTGTCACTCAGTCACCTCCCCCCACACACGTCAGTAAGCACCAGGCATACATTAACCCCTCCCTCTCCAATAAAATTAACCCCTTCCCTGCCAGTGTCATTTTTACAGTAACAGTGCATATATATAGCACTGATTACTGCAGCAATGTCACTGGTAACCCCAAAAGTGTCAAAAATGTCAGTCAAGGGTCCGATCTGTCCGCCGCAATGTCGCAGTCCCGCAAAAGAAATCGCAGATCGCCGCCATTGCTCGTTAAAAAAAAAAACACCAAAAATGACAGAAATCTTTCCCTTAGTTAGTAAACGCAATAACGTTTGCGCAAACCAATCAAAATACGCTTATTGTGATTTTTTTTTACCAAACATAGGTAGCAGAAAACAAATTGGCCAAAAATTTAAGAAAATTTTGATTTTTACATTTTTTTGGGAGGAATTTCATATAAAAAAATGTGAAAAATATTGTGTTTTTTTCAAAATTTACGCTCTTTTTTTGTTTATAGCGCAAAAAGTAAAAACCGCACAGGTGATCAAATACCACCAAAAGAAAGCTTTTGGGAAAAAAAGGACGTAAATTTTGTTTGGGTACGGCGTCGCACGACCGCGCAATTGTCAGTTAAAGTCGCACAGTGCCGAATCGCAAAAAGTGGCCCAGACGTAAGACAGCAAAATCCTCCGGTGGTAAAGTGGTTAATTAAAAAAAAAAAAAAAAAAGGATAATCCTACATTTACTTTGAATACCCAATATTTTGCTGGAAAGAGATCCTGCTTTTTTTCCCCTCTGCCATTACTGAGTATTTAAAGTCAACACAAATTAATCTTCTTCTCAAACACACACTCTGAAAAAAAAAAAAATACACTCTGCAAGTGAACAGCCTCTATACATTTAGTAAACCACCCTGCCTAATGTAATATTGCCCTCCTTAGGATGTGCTGATATCTTATCTCAGCAGGTTTTAAGCATTGATACCACATGATGGCAGTGGCTAATCTACTCTCCTTTCAGGAGTTTTCTTCAAATTTCTACGTATATATAAGGAAACCCTGTCAACAGACCATTCTTTTCCGCAACAACCTTCCCAACAGAATATGGGGTTGATTTACTAATAGCAAATAGACTGTGCACTTTGAAAAGCAGTTGCTCCAGAACATCATGAATAGGCAGAAACTCTGCTGACTTCTGTCATCCAATCATGTGCAAGCAAAAATGCTGTTTTTATATTTTTCTTGCCCATGACTGGGTATTCTTTGCAAAGGGACACTTTACCTCATTTGCTAAGCTCTGGAGCAACTGCACTTTGCAAAGTGCTCAGTCTATTTACCATTAGTAAATCAATCCCTATACAGTATGTGCATTAGTGGTATTAAACCTAAAAGCAAACATTTATTACATTGCAGTTTACCAATTTGTCATTGTGATGGTCAGGGCCAGAGATAGGGGGGGACCACCAGCCCTCTTGTAGGGGGCCCGAGCACACAGGGGGGCCCACAGAGAGAGGGGGATTAGTGATGGACAACAAATACAGAAATCTTCCTCCAGCACCTGAATCTGATCTGTCCCTCTCCCTGCTATTATCTGTTGAGAAAGAGACAGTTGTCCCTCACTAATCCCCCTCCCTTGTGTGCCCCCCCCCCCTCCCAGCACTCTGCTCAGGAGTTTATTTGTAAATTGTAACTTTGTTTCTCTCTCTCTGTCTCTCTGATCACTGAGCTCCAACTGCCCAGCCTGTATATTTTTCTCATCTCATCTTCTTTTTTATTTAACATAGTTTTTTTTTTTTTTAGATTTAGCAGGAATTATGCGAGTTATGTTATATTTGTGTCTGATAATAGTGATTTTGTTGTAATTTTAGCTAAATATATCTTTAATATTTTCTTGGGGGGGCCCTGCCAGGTAGTCTGTACGGGGCCCCGCAATTTCAAACAGCAGCCCTGGGAATGGTCACATTAGTTTTCTTTTTAAGGCTTTATTTCTGGTTGTAGCTGGATAATTTATTTCATTTCATTTAATTTACTTTTTTGCTTTGTGGAGTATTTTGCTGCAAGAGGTGTGTAGGCTATTAATTGATAACACTGCCTATAATTGTGTTGACAGCTTTCAGGTGTTTGGATACTATTTTAGTAGCTATTCCACTTGCATTTTCATGGTTATTACTAAGCGGATCTAACTCAGTGAAGCACGTTTACCTTGGTCCTGCCTCCGTACGATATTGTCTGTCATCTCAATAAATCGTTATTGTTTCAAGTCGGAGTGCGGTCTTTCATCGTTTGTGTGAACATTGTTGCCGGAGTTACGGATCTGGCGTGCACCCAACCGTTGATCATTGGACTACACATACCTGAGCGGCTCTCCTCTCCTGTGTATTCTTTGCACAGTGTATTTGCCATTAGTAAATCAATCCCTATACAGTATGTGCATTAGTGGTACTAAATCTAAAAGTAAACATTTATTACATTGCAGTTTACCAATTTGTCGATTTGATGGTCACATTAGTTTTCTTTTGAAGGCTTTCTTTCTGGTTGTAGCTGGCACTTTTGCACGTAAGTGGTATCTTTTTTAACCACATGACCAGCAGTTTTAATGCGGCAGGCAGCCGTTCCTGGGCAAAGTGATGTTATACTACGTCGCTTATACTACGTTGATCGCTCAGGAGACTCTAGGAGGTGAGCGTGCGCCGCTGGCGGTGTGCTCCCGCCCTCGTTCATTAGCTGGGGAGCCAGTGCGTGTGACCAGCGGCTCCAATGGCCGCTGGCCACTCGCAATCTCCCACAGCTGAGAGAGAAGGACAGACGGCTGATGTAAACACAGCCATCTGTCATTCTCCCTGAAGTGATCACAGAGGCTATGTGATCCTGCTATATAGGATCGCATGTCTCTGTGATTACTTCACAAGCCATGCCCCCTGACAGTTAGAATCATGCCCCTAGGGACACATTTAACCCACTGATCACCAGTAATGTTAACCCCTTCCCGGCCAGTGTCATTTTTAAAGTAGCAGTGCATATTTTTAGCACTGATTACTGTAGTTATGTCACTGGTACCCCCAAAAGTGTCAAAAATGTCAGTTAGAGGTCAGATCTGTCCGCCGTAATGTCACAGTCCCACAAAAAAAATTGCAGATCGCCACCATTACTAGTAAAAAAAAAAAACAATAAAAATGACATAAATCTTTCCCGTAGTTAGTAAACGCAATAACTTTTGCGCAAACCAATCAACATATGCTTATTGTGATTTTTTTTTACCAAAAATATGTAGCAGAAAACAAATTGGCCTAAAATGTTAAAAATTTTGATTTGTGTAAAATATTGTAAATTGGAGAGTGGTAAAACTGGAGAGTGCAAAATCTGATGTAGCTGTGGATTGTAGCCAATCAGCTTCCAACTTAAAGGGTAACTTCACTTTCGTGGGGGGAATAGCAAATAAAGAAAAAATATTAAAGCGTATACAATTGCGACACAAATCATATTGTAATTTAATGTTCTTAAAAATGACCTTTCGCCTTACCAACCAGCATCAGGACCAACATTCTTCTACGGGATACCATAATAGCCTGGCGAGAAATCAGCAAGAAGCTAGGATTATCCCAATATTTCTCGCAACATCTCACCATCATGGGCTACCCATTATTTCCCCAAACCAGACAATATCAGGCCTTCGCCAAATGGACACCTGGCAGCCTAACACATTTTGCACAACTTTTTGACCCACTCTCCGGAGTCCCACGCCCCCACTCGGATATCTACCCCGCCTACAGCATTCCACGGCAGCACTTCATCCATGTACAGCAGGCGATTTCCTTTGCCAAAGACCTGTGCCCACGTCAGTTCAAACGTATTAGAGACTCCTTGTTGGATGTGCTATTGCTGAAACAGAAACTTAAACTCTCTGACGTTTATTAACCTTTACTGGATCTCCGATCACCACAGCCTATCTCTCCATCCATTTCTCCATGGAACAAAGACTTTGATATCCCCAACATTGGGGAGCACATCCTTCAAGGGTATAACTTGACATGCAAATTTAATGTTAACAAATTCTGGAGGGAACAACAACTGAAAATCCTGCACAGAGCCTACTCCCCCTTTTCTTTCTCAGCGAATACAACGGCTGCCCAGTCTTGTTCTTGGTGTCTTACCCAGAGGCCCACCCTGGCCCATAGACTATGGTCCTGCTCACACGTCTCGGCATTCTGGGAGGCAGTGCAACAGCTGATTCTCACCACCACGGGCCTATCCTCGACGAACAATCCTCTCCTCCTGCTCTTTGGCAACTTGCATGGCCCCACTCTGGAAGTAGACCGTTCCCAAACACTAATCCTCAATACCTTTAAGGCCTGGATATCGACATGTCTTATGATAGCACGGAGAGCTATACTTCAGAAGTGGATGATTCCTCACCCCCCTTCTATTCAGGATGTTGTGGAGGAACTCGCTAGGCTCTATACCAAGGAACTTCTGGACTCCAAGATCCTAGCGGGCCCCACCGAACACTTCCTATCCAAATGGTCCCCTTTTCTGACGGCATACCCTCAGGCCATCCCTAACCCTACCTGTCGTGTTGCGAGGTACCATGTTAGCTGTGTCACCTTGTGAATGTCTCCAGATTACTATTTGGTTCATATCTCCTCGCCAAGGTATGCAACTTCCACAGCTGACAGATAATTATGAAACTACTCCCATTAGACCCACTCAGCACAGAGGCACAGAGAAACAAACACTGATTTCTTCAGAATAACAAAAGGTAGAAATCTGCAACAAAGTCTGTTACAATCCTTGCAATGTACAGAGATTACCCAGAGGGGAATGTTTTTATTCCTCAACAAAAGTGGAGTTACACTTTAAGCTTGTTCAATTAAGCTTTGAAAAAAAAAAAAAACAGAAGCTGTTTGGCTTCTATGCTGAACTGCACTAGATTTTACACTTTATTACCCCTGTAGGGGTACCCATATCTGGTGAGTGTGGGCTTTATTGAGAGTGGAGCATTACAGTTTCCTCACCTGCACAAGTCACCTTTGGATCACTTCAAGCTCTGCATTTTTGGGACTCCATTCAATTTTTATGCATATTTATTCACCATTATGGGCTATTGCTGACAGAAGCTGATAGAACTCCTACGCATGCCCATGAGTGATGTCATCTGAGCTTAGCCAATGAAAGTGGACAGCAGAGACCTGGAAGCCGGCTGCCCAAAGATGTCAGCAGCTGGTGGGGTGCTCCAGGACAATGCATCGCTGGAGCCAAGATGAGTATAGTTACACTTTAAGTGGTTTTTCAGCTTTGCCCTTAACAGGCAAGGTTCCTATTTAAAAAAAAAAAAACGATGTTTATGTTAAAAAATAAACTTTACTAGTCTAGTCTTACTAAACGTCTTTTTATATGTAACACTGATAAGGTTTTCAGTTGTACGCAGTAGACATAAGAGGTATTTGATTCATATTTCACTTCACGACGATCCATTTTCTCTTTTTTTATGGTAAAATTTAGAGTTTCATAAAATTAAGTCTCTTCCTGAAACCAATCACTCCCCCCTTTCATCTCTGTCAAGTACAAGCATCTTTAATCTGTGCTCTGATTTTCTCTATGATACATTGTTGTAATATCATGTATCTATTGATTGCTTAAAAAATCATTTTAAAATATAGCGAGCATTATGAAATTGTGTTTTCTGCAAGCATGTTGTGAAATATTATTTACTGAGATATAAAAACTTCCCTACAGGGTTTTTAAAGACTTTGTTCTAAATTACTCGTCTCAAGCTTTTCTTTTTTTTTTTTTTAATTTCTTTTTTTCTCTATTATTTTTTTTTTCCAGCAGCTTTTATCATAGTAAAGTTCGAGGCTGCTGAGATACAATCATCTGTAGGTTTCAGATAATCATGGGATAATGTATGATTTTTTTTAGCATCGGTATAATATACATAACACTATATTATACTAATATAAACATAACGCAAAAAAGCATTCCCTCTAACATATTCAATAAGCTGTTGATTGTACAAATTTAAATTTAAAGGACTTTAATTATTTTTATCGTTAAAGATTATTTCCATTAAGGCTCAATAGTACTTACAATAAATAAAAAAAATATTTATTTCTCACTCCTGCAGGGTTACTGCCCACCTTTTAACTGGTTCCACAAAAACGTCCTATTTGTTGCATGCATTCATGCTGCATGTTGGACATCCTCATGACGTGAGTGGCCACTTCTGGTAATTTCATTCTTGTGTTTCATTCTACTCCATGTTATAATTCATACTACCCCAAGTAAGACAGTTAGACCCCGTTCACACTGGGGCGACCTGTCAGGCGACCTGGTCGCCTGACAAGTCGCCATGGGTCGCCTGCCATAGAGCAGCACAGGACCCGTTCTAATAGGAGCGACACAAGTCGCTCCGACTTAGAAAAAAGGGTCCGGAGCTTCTTTGGGGCGACCTGGAGCGACCTGCATTGACTTCAATGATATGAAGTCCACGCCGGCTGCTCCGAGGTCGTGGTGCGAGCTGCGCACCGCGACTTCACAGGTCGCCCGGCAAAGTCGGGTCTCCCCAGTGTGAACGGACACTTATGGTCCTCTCCTTTCTTCTTTGTTTCTCTTCCTTTAGTCTTCCTTTTTCTCTGTTCTTTTTTCTTTCTTTTCTTTTTTTGACAAGTTTTCCAGATCTTTCTAACTTGTTACCTCTTTGGTTATACAAGGAACATGTTTTGGTACAATGTTGAGTATATCAAGTCATATGCCTTTATATTCCAGGCACACTTGAAGGTGTGCACATGTGTGGGCTTGCTGGATGTTTTATTCTATTTACTGGATGTGCACTTATTAATCCCTGACTGGCAGCCTCATGCCTGTTGCAATGATAGAAGTAGCAGATGAAGTATTCTTACATGTTTGTATATACAATTAAATGAAAATAGTGCAGCGCAAGAAATATTCAAATATTAAAAAACATATGAATCTTATCAAATATATAAGAGAAAGTCCAAATATATTTCCATAAAAAGTTCCTAAAAAGGATCCCAGATGGTGCAAAGTGGTGTCTCTAAATTGAACATGCAGGTGTCATATAATGTACAGCACCTCCACCATACACACAGATGGCTGCTCACCTTAGGACCATGACCTTCCAAACCTACAGGACGGTCAAACAAGTATTCCCATGAAGGGATCTAATAGTCTTCCAAATGTCTGAGTGGATCCGAGGCAGCCAATTCCTCTTTAGGATCGTGGTTAGCGATATAAAAGCAAATAGAAAGAAGCTAGAGCTCTCTGTTATATAATCATTTATTCAATACATTTTAAACAACTTACAATTCTGTCACTTGTCACAAATGCACAAATGAGTGCTCTGTGCAAACACATATAATTCAGTAAGATGACATCATGGGTGGCTCCTTTCCTCGTATGGGTTACATCCTAGGCAGGACTTCGTCAGCGGGTATGGAGCCACGTTAATCTCCTGCACTTAAATAAACTTGCCTGAAATGCCATGGCACAATGCTTTGTATATATTTTATTTTTATGAGATTTTAATCAGCACTTTTCCTATTGTTTTCACTATTTGCCTGTTGTCAGGGCCACCAGGATTTTCCTCAGAAAAATTACTCTCCAACTATAGTTTTGTACACCTGTCTCTTGGTACAAGATTTTTGGAACAAAACCCATGTGGCCACAATGCATTATGAACTTAATATACTCTCTGACTTGATTTTCACAGGTATTTATGCATATTCACAATGACCAGAGGTAAACATGACTACATCCATAATGATTCTTCTTTTAATTTTCTATTTCTTTTACAATTTTACAAACATTTTTTTTTCCTCATTGCGTTTAATGTATATAGGAATTTTTTTTAGTATGATTATTTTGATTAGCTATACCCTCCTTATTGTGGGTGACATAAAGCATGTAGACTGCGGGATCAGGGATGCCTACATCCAGATGAGCATAGGAAACTTTGTAACAGGTAAACAAAAAACTATTTTCTCAAGAAAATTTTGTGCAAAAAGACCTAATGCCAAGCATACTGAAAGAAAAGATGTTGGGTTTACATACAATTAATCCTTACCCCTTGTAATATACCCATCAGGGTTCAACCGATTATCGGCAAAGCCGATATATTGAGGGCCGATTTTCACTTTCCCCGATATATCGGAATCGGCCACCAAGGTGGCCTATATTATCAATGTTTCGGAAGGTGTTTGTACCGGAGTGATGCCTGCAGCTAGAGGCATCACCCCGGTACCGGCGTCCATAGCCGACGGTCGGCTGTCTTGTAATGACAACCGATGCGGCTGAGAAGCCGCTTGGCTGTCATTACAAGGAGCGGGAGGGGACTTCCCCTCCCGCCACCTTCCGCGGCTCGCCCGGGTCTCCTGTCCCACCAGGAGACCCGGGCAACCAGCCTGCACGGCCGCCGAAGACCCGATCAAAGCCGCATTCGGGTCTCCATGCAAAAGCCCGGAAGTGATATCATGACATCACTTCCGGGTACTGGCGCAAGATTTTAAAAAAAAGACAGCATTCAAAACAGCCAAACTTGGCGTTTTGAATGCTTTTAAGTGCAGAGGAGGGGTTTGGGGTCTTTTAGACCCCCAGATCCCTCCACAAGAGTACCTGTCAAGTAAAAAAAAAAACATTTTTTTAAATGTATGAAAATATCGGCCCATATCGGCCGATACCGATACGCAATGACCAAAAAATCAGTATTGGTATCGGCAATGAAAAAACAATATTGGTCGATCCCTAATACCCATACCCCTTTTTGTGGAGAGTTATGGCTAGTATCATAAGCGGTGCCACTGCAAAATGGAGGAAGCTTAATACCTCTCATTCCCTTTTGCCAAAGGCAGGGACAGCAGTTCACACAGTATATGATTTATTGGGCTCTGTGCCTTTCCCTTTAGGTACCCCAGAAAAATGATTTGTGAAATTGCCCATTAATGTACAAATATAGCATTATACACTTGGTTCAAAATGTTTATTTCCTAAATCACTAGTCAACTCTCCCCCACATACACACCATGTTTTGTTTTCCTCTTACTTGTATTCCTGGGATCTCTTGAGAACACACACTCACCTGCACAGCAAATCTAGCATTATCCCTCTGCGATCTGCTGTTCAGGTGACACACCAGGTCCTGGGCCCCTGGGCTACCGATTACGTGCCTGCCCCCAGCCACTCTGTGTACCAAATCCCGCAGCCTTCTGGGAGATGTGATTTAAGCAGGACCAGGAATACATCATTCTGGCCTAGGCCAAAGCCAGGGCTAAAAAATTTAAAATAGATTTAAAAAAAAAAATACAGCAGTTTTGCTTGGGGGAAGGAGCTAAAACACAACTACCGGTAATTCCCTTTTGTGAGTTAAATTCTAATTTAATAGTGTTTACTCCGTGTAGAAATCTCTTGTTTTTGAAAAGAATGAGAGCAATGCTCTTATTTAGAAGTTATGTGACCAGCTTGGGGCTTCATCTTGTGGTGACTGAGTAAGTTCTTTGTAAAAATAAGCCCTTATATTCACCTCCAATTCTTTTTCAGATGATAGCTTTGATAAATGGGCTCTTCGTTGCCTCTGGTTGGCTTAAAAAAAAAGTTATATTAAAATGTAGTAGAGAAACAGTCTTGAAGGTCACTTCTTATGCCTCGCTATGATGCTTTTCAATAAATTCCTGCAACATCTGGGGTGTTTTGACTAAAACACATCCATGGAAACCAATAAATAGTTTGGAATTCTAAATGCAATGCAAAGGTTTCCTGACAGACTAAGAAAGTCCACCTCAAGGGGTTTCCTGTAATAGAATGCTAATACGCTGTTTCTGAATTAAAAGCAAGTTGACACTAGAGGTGCGCCAAATGGAAATGTTGGTGACGAAACCGAAAATGCAGGATGCACTTGGCTGAAAACCGAAACTGAAAATGACAGTTTTAAATATATATTTATTTGTATGTATAATTGTATTATAACTGTATCAAACAAAATTATTTAGCTTGATCAACTCACAAGCAGATGGCCTGACTTGCGCCTGAACGCTTGGTCATACAGACAATTACGCCACTTCTTTCATGGGCAAACACTGAAGCACAGGCCACTCACACCCTTTAAAAAACTATGCTCCACAAACAGTGAATAAAGTAATCAGTGGATAGGTAATTAGCTATAGCGCTTGCTACAAATTAATAAAGCATCTAATAAAAATTCATGATATGACAATATTAGTAACCTAATAAAGAGTATATATATACATGGTGACAATAAAAGTGCTTAATAAATAGAATATATATAATATGTAAAAAATTATTATTATTTTTTTTTTAAATAAATATATTCACTCTCAGAAAAAATCTTAAAAATCATGTGCACAAACAATAATAAGTGAACAGTCCATTAGATGATGCAAAAAAACAATAGTGACTTCTTGATGAAAAAATATCCAAAAAATATATGTATTTAAAGTGCGGTGCTGTCACTCTTGGTATCACACCCTGGTATCCCTTCACCGTGAGAGATAAATAAATTTCACACTCACCAGAACTCGTGGGTCCTATATGCCTTATGACACTAGAACCAATCGTGCTTAAATGACCCTCTCCAGGTCGGGGTGCGTTCCCTCCTGGCGAAACTATCCCTCTGCAGTACCACTCTTACTGCTGATAGCCTCCAAATTGGGTGCCTTTCCTCCAAACAGACCTGCTCCTTCTTGCAGTAGCAATCCTCCTGTTAATCACCTCCAATCAAGGGGGGTGTATAGAAGAAAAAAAATCCAGATAGTGCAGTACCGTTTAAGTAGTTTTATTTAATGCACACAGCCCTGGTCGATCCAAAAAATACATTCCCAATGGGGTGATAAGAACAGGTGTAAAAACAGGAAAGTTCAATAAAATCCAGTAAAATCCAATAAATACGGTGAGAAAACAGTGAGAAACAATGTAAAAACCAAAAGAACGCCGTCATACATGTGAGCTGCGAGTGGAGAGTGGTAGTTCCGGCTTGCGTTCCACTAAGCTCGTATGACGTCACGACGTGCGTTCCACCTAACGCGTTTCGTCATTGGCTAGACGTCTTCAGACACAATAGCACATGATTTCCAAGATTCACACCATACTGTGGGAACATCAAAAAGCTGACGAGGGGAAAGCATGCAAATCTTGGACAAGGGACTGGCAACTAGACATAGACGCAATACAATGGTAACGCATACACCTCAGAACACTCAAAGGCTCTATCAATGTCTCCATCCAAGAAAATGGCTATAAGATCCTCACACGGTATAGAACACCCGCACTTATACATACTTTCAACCCAGAAACTCCAAACCAATGCTGGAGGTGCAAACAATCACCTGGTTCATTTATGCACATTTGGTGGGAGTGTCCCCTTATACAAATATTTTGGAAAAGAATACACAAAAAAATATCCCACATAACTGCACAAAACCTGTAATATACACCAGCTCAGTACCTTATACATTACTCCCCAACTCTACCACAGTCATACCAAAAATTCCTAGCAATGATGCTGATCATTGCTGCAAAAATGTGCGTACCGGTACTATGGAGAACTACGAAGACACCCCAGCAGTCCACTTGGTACAGACGAAATAACAGGATCGCTGAACTGGAAGAACTGATCGCTATTGCTAAAGACACACACTCTAAATTCACCTCGACTTGGACCGATTGGATACACTTCCAATCTACGGCAGTATACTCCTTGGAACTAGATACAGATGATTAACCTAAACATATATCCAGTCATTTACTCTGACCTCCTGCTGGAAAGAAAATAACTATCAATACCTATACTTCACAAATATAGGCATCCAACACTCCCTCTTTTTGTTTTTTGTTTTTTTCTCTCTTTCTCCTCTTCCTCTTTACATCTCTATTTCTTTTAACCATCACACCTCTTTACCCTTCCTCACCAGAAACCATAGCCCTACTAGAATTAACTAAATCCATGTCGCCAATATATCTCACAGCACATTAGCTCTATTGAAATTCCAGACATCTTCTATTCATATACCAGTCTAAGACCCCTTTCACATGGGCGCACCGTCCAACGGAGTCTGTTCTGCTCAGCAGGGTATCGATCTGCCGATCCCCGCTGAATAGGCGGATGACAGCTCCGTCTCCGCTCTGTGTGCAGAGACGGAGCTGTTAGATCCCTGCTGTCCTCTATGGGGAGATTGGAGGAGAATGTACCTCCTGTCCATTCTCATCTGATCCCATCCGATCCGATCCTCCAGACAGATGAAAAATAGGGTTTCCATTTGTCCGGATTTCACGGACAGGATCGGAATCGCATAGCAGCAGGTGTCAGCAAAGATGTCTCCGCTGACACCGGCTGCACCATAGGGATGCATGGAGCATCTGATCAGGTCCACCTGAAAAACTGACAGGCAGATTGGATAGGATCACCCATGTGAAAGGGGCCTAACACTAATATCATCAGCCAATAGTATATAAATACGTTACTTGGACAAGTTTCCATCATAGGATAATAGCAAGAAGCTACTCACCGTTGTTAATAAACATCAAAATTACCGTTTAACTCAATCACTCGATTTAAATGACTATTATTCTCTGTAAGTACATGTGTTACTCTTCATTTGCCGTTCTTTACTATTCATTGTCTTTGGATTCTGTATTTGTGCACTTTTCTTCAATAAAATGTTTTTGAAAAAAAAAAAAAAAAAAAATAATAATAATTGTATTATATTCAACTTTTTAAGTAATATCATGAATTTAAATGAATATGCATTTATTTTCTGGCCATTATTGGCACCTTTAGCGCAAGAAAAGCTCAAGAAAAATGTATCCCTTTAAATACTATGTATATCTTTATACTGGTCTGTTGCACTTCCGTTGTGGTATTAAAAATCCTGCTTGTTGCATTTTTGGTCAGTTAAAATAAACGCACCAATAAGGCACCTTCCTGTTGAAATGCATTGAAAATGCATCAAGAACGCATCAATAATGCCTCCTTTTTACATTTTTGATGCGGTTTTTGAGTCACCTGACAATGAAAAATACACCATAAGCACAGTAAAATCGTGGTAAAATCGCACCAAATTAGCAGTGAAATCGAGGCAAAGTTACATGCATTTTCGGTGCTACTATCGGCACCTTTTTCTCTTATCGGCAAAATGCCGATAACACCAATTTCAGACACCGAAATTTCAGTGTGTCTCTAGTTGACACCCTTATGTAGACTTTGTCTTCTTCTTGTATTACAGTGGAATGAGAGGACAGTACAGGGGGCATGGCTATCTATGCATATTATCAATGCTGATCCACAGACTTTACATGGAAAAGTGGAAGACCACACTCAAATGTATGAAAGTTCCAAACAATACAATACAATACAATAACAACACAGCTAAAACAGGCAGGGAACAGCGTTGACATGTTTCATGCTACATGCGCTTAATCATCAGGGAGTACACCTGTGAGTTCATTCATAGTTAGTCAGGTTGAAAAAAGACACAAGTCCAGCTAGCTCAACCAATAAAAAAGAAAACACAACCATACACTCCCATATACACAATTCTATACCCACAGTGGATCCAGTGGAAGGCGAAAAACCCCAGCATAGCATGATCCAATTTGATACAGCAGGGGAAAAAATTATTTCCTGATTCCCGAGAGGCAATCGGATTTTCCCTTTATCAACTTTACCTATAAATATTAGTATCCAGTTATATTATGTACACCTAGGAAAGAATCCAGGCCTTTTTTAAAGCAATCTATTGAGCTGGCCAGAACCACCTCTGGAGGGAGTCTATTCCACATTTTCACAGCTCTTACTGTGAAGGAACAATGTAAAAAAGGATGGGGGCTATAGAACAGCTCCGTGGGAACGGCTGCATTAAGGGATGCTCACACCAACTATGTTAATTAGAAAAAATCTTTATTGAAGAGCAAAAAAGACACAGTGTCTAAAATGCCCCCTATGGGGGAACAGTGTACAAAATATAAAGGTGTCAATGGTGAAAATATACAACAAACATGACAATCAACATAAAACAATGACTCACACACACCAGGCCGGCCACACATACACTCCGGAGGTACTGACCAACAGAATAACATACAGGCTGCATACGTTCCTATACGGAATCTATGGATGCTGCTCTGTTATGAGTCTGTTGGTCAGCATGCCACAATAGAAAAAATTGTACCACAAAGTGGAAACTTAGTCACTTGAACTGGATTTGTCATTACGGTGTGGTACACCTATTGCATATGATATATGCCTAATAGGTCAGCAAGCTACTGATAAACCAAGTCCCTGGATAAGGTTGGAGTTCCGAAGTTCAAAATTCAAAAAGGAATGAAAAAATAGGAAAAACCAGTAATTTTCATTCAAAAACAATATGTGTCATTCTTGAACTCATATGGATTATGATGATATTTTTTGGGACTCTGCTGCTTCAATTGAAGTCCTCAAAGACTGGAATGCAGTTGGAGGAATGTCTGTGTGTCATTGCTGACGAGCTGGGTATAATTTCAGTGCATTTAAACTGAATAGTAATAAATGACTCCTAGTGGGTGACAAAGGAAGTTCACTTTGATTATAGGGGTAACAAGATCAGGCCAGCATGATCACCTTGCCACAATGAAAGTCTCTCCTTATTAAGAACCAAATACGGGAGCTAGGGGAGAGACGCAGTATTGTTTGTTAACTGCGCAGGCTCACACCACTTCAGGGCTGTGTCTGGTATGATAACATAGTAATAGATATTTAGTAGACCACAGAGATATGGGTATCAACTAGTTATTTAGCCCAGACCTGCCGGTGTTCACTGCCCTTTCTCTATCCCCCTTTTTGTTCCAAAACAACTGTGGCTCACCGTAAGTTCTCCAGGCTGAAAAGAGCTGCTCAAAGACGGGAGACCGCTGTGACCCCTCCGTGGGTGAAGTGAACATGAAGGCCCAAAGTTTTCGTTCCGCTATCAGCGTTCCACGAGGAGGCAGCATGTACCATACGTCGCGGACTTATTACGCCATTCACAGGAGCTGGAACGCATCAGTGGCACTTCCGGGTGTTGTGCGGCCGGCGTGTGACGTCAACGCGTTTCGCGTGCGTGACGCACGCTTCTTCAGGACGTCATTGGTTAGTACGGAAGATCAATATAAAGGGGGTAGCCTGATTGGTAAGTGCAGACAGGTGACAGCACAACAGACATTCCTCAATACTACTTCCTATGTAATTAAAAGACCGGATGGTGTAACACCATCTTGTGGTTAAAAACAGGTAATGCTAATTATTTCATATTAACTGGCTAGTATTGTTGTGGCTCGGGGACTTGATTTAGCATAGATGTTTAGGCAGAGTCAACAAAGGTATAGCGATATGGTGGGATTACTTTAAGCTAGTTAAGTCACTTAATGCAAATTTTGCTGCTGTAATTAGGCTTCATTTACTGAATAACACCGCGACTATTCCCAAGATTGACTCAAACAAATATGCTAAAAAGTACTTGAAATTAAAGATGTCTTCATAAGGAATTTGAAACGAAGTTCAGGTCAAAACCACAGCCTGGCATTTTTAGCATATACAAGAAGATGTTTTAACCATCTCATTTAGGATAATTTATAGAAGGTAACTATAAAGGTGGAGTTCATTCATGAATTTATAGAGGGAAGAAAATAATTAATGATGCTATAATAAGCATCATCAAATACTATTGTAAGGACCTCCAGGACTATTTTCATAGATAAAGGGAATTAGTGCCAATAATGGTATGATAAGCAAAATCGACCAGGGCATTAATAACCTAGTAACTCGATATAGAGAAAGGGGGAGGGCCCGCATAAAGTTAGAAATATAGTACATATTTCAACTTGTTTCACGGGCAACAAAAATGATGTCACGTGAAAAAGTTAGTAATCAGGTGGTCATATTCCCTATTTTATCTATGCCATATTGGGGCTCTATTCTCCCATAGTTGGATTTTCCCAAGCTGATCTTTCCACCTATCGGGTTCCTAATTCCCTAGACAAGCCTAGTCCACCTATCCTTCAACAATACCTGGATATTATGGTTCCAGAAAGATACGAAGACTCATTTCTGTGTTTAGGCCTAGGGGTACCAAAGTCTGGAGTCTAAATATCCAGGCCTTCTCCTCTTTTAACAGGACTTTATCAAAGTCTCCTCTCCTAGAAGATATCTTAAGAGCCCAGAAGCCTATTACTTTCAGACCTGAAGGGTCACTATTATGCTTCTCGGCAAAGTGTGTGCCGATGGGAGTATCTTCCTTGAGTCGCACACTTTTGAGGTGTTCTCCTATTCTAATGCGTAGTTGCCTTTTGGTCTTTCCTACGTACATTTTGTGGCATGGGCACGTGATGATATACAGTACCCTGGAGGTGGAACAGTTTATAAAGGACTCAATGCCATAGATGACCTTAGCTGTAGAATCAGTGTAGACCTGTGTTTTAGTTACATGGCCACAGATCTGACAGTGACCACATGGGTACATCCCCTTTAAGGGTTTCAATTCGGTAAGCCAATTGGTTTTAGGGGTACGTGTGAACTCGGAGCGCACCAGGTGGTCATTGAGATTTGTGGCCCTTTTGGCCGTCAGAAGTGGTCGCGGACCCACTATATTTTTCAGTTGTTCATTTTTCTGCAATATATGCCAATGTGATTGAAGTATTTGTTTCACTTTATCCCAATGACACCCGTATTTGGTGATCAAACGCGGCAAATTAGGATTTTCCGACTTTGGTTTTTTTTGGGTCAGTAAACTATCTCTATCCTTAACTGCAGCTTTTTTCCTAGCTCTCCTGATCACTCGGTGTGAATATCCTCGCTCACGGAACCTTGCATATAGCTCTTTAGATTCACGGATATAATCTTCATTGAGTGAACAATTACGTTTAATACGAGTAAATTGTCCCACTGGGATCCCCATTTTTTGGCTGGCTGGATGGTGACTGTCAGCCCTAAGAAGGGTATTGGCAGCCGTTGGTTTTCGATATGTGGTGGTGACTAGTTTACCTTCCCTGAGCTCAACCTTTAGGTCGAGGAAGGAGATAGTTCTCCTGTCCGCAATATGGGTCAATCGAATATTGCGTGAATTGGCATTGAGTTCTGACATAAACTGCTCCAACTGGAGTGGTGTACCATTCCAAATCATGAGCACATCGTCTATGTACCTCAGCCAGGTAAGGGCATGGCTGAGGTACATAGACGAGGTGTACACCACTTCCTCCTCCCACATTCCTAAATGTAGGCAGGCGTAGGAAGGGGCCCATGGGGCTCCCATGGCCGTGCCTCTAATTTGTTGGTAAAAGTGGTTGGAGAACTGGAAGACATTGTTCAGTAATGAATATTCAAGTAATTCCAGAAGGAATTCATTCTGTGAACCTTTTAGGGGAAATTGTTGTTCCAAAAAGTGATAGACTGAGAGTAAACCCCAAGGGTGGGGGATAGAGGTGTAAAGAGACTCCACATCAATACCTACAAGTAGGATGTCCGTGGCAAACTCAAGGTCCTTGATCTTGCCCAAGACGTCCCCCGTATCTCTCACATACGAGGGAAGGTCCAGGACAAGATCCTTGATCAGTGAGTCGAGATATTTGCCAATCCTATCCAGAGGACCCCCACAGGCAGACACAATGGGTCTGCCCGGGGGGTCCACTGGATTTTTGTGTATTTTTGGTATGATATAAAATGTGGGTATGTTATACTCCTCCACCTGCAGATATTTTTTCTCCCTCGTGCTAATCAATCCTGCTTCATGGGCAAACCCTAGTTTTTCATTAATACCACGTACCAATTCTGGTAGTGGATTAGAAGGAAGTTTTTTATAGGTGGCTTTGTCCGATAGAAGACGTAGAGCTTCTTTTTCATAGTTATCAACTGTAAGCAACACAACATTTCCCCCTTTGTCACTTTTCTTGATAATCAAATCACTTGCTTCTTTAAGGTCGCGTAAAGCTTTTCTTTCATCGCGTGTTAGGTTATCGGAGGAGAGTGAGTCCCAGTCAACTGATTTAAGGTCTTCTTCCACAAGTATTAAGAAAGAGTTTAGCCACTTGTTAGTACAAAATTTAGGCATAGTGGTGGAACGTATACTAATGTTGCTCTTTCTCAGCTTGTCAACATCTTGAGGGACCTCATCCTCCTCCGAGAACTCACCCGCTTCATCCAGAAGTGACTCTAAGGCTGACAGGGCTTCCTCTTCTTTTGCATTTGATTGTGATTTATGTGGAGTGACAGCACTGCCCTCATGCACTAGTCTGTAATAGACCTTTCTGAGGTAAAGACACAAGTCTTTATATACCTCGAAGTGATCCATGCATGAGGTTGGAGAGAAAGAAAGGCCCTTAGTAAGGACGGAGATATGGAATTCATTTAGTACAAAATTGGACAAGTTAATAATTTTTGAGTCAGGGGGACTGGCAGTTGGAGGAAGGGAAACCTCTTCCTGATTGATAGACTGATTGGAACTACTCGTTATCGTCGGTTCCGTGGTCTGGTTCGTTGTTCCCAGACATTCCCTTGGTCTCCTGGTTTGTCTCTTTCTTTTTCTTTGCCTCCTTTGCCTTTTTTGGGGCCCTTCTTCAAGATTCCTTTGGGAGTGGTAGGCGGAGTGACATCCTCCGCCATACCTTCCCTTAAAAAAGTGACAGATCGATCATCATCATCACTTCCTGAGGGCATGGATTCATAGCTAGAGTTATTCCTATAGCTCCCTCCTCTTCTTCTTGACCTATTCCGTCTGTTTTTGGAAGATAGGTCAAAGATTTCCCCCCGGGCCCAATCGTCCAAATCTCGTTGGAATTTGGACTGCTTAACACTTTTTAGATTTTTTTGGGTTCTCTCTATTTCTTTTTTGAGATTATCATTTAACTTCTGGAATTCTTCCAGTTCTTTATGTGGTTCTAATTTATCTAATATATTTTTCGTTTCTTCCTGAAATTCTTCCAATTGTATTTTTTCTTCCTCCACTATTAACGCCATGACCCTAATACCATGGGCAATGCATTCTGCTTTCACACTGCTATAGAACAGCTCCGTGGGAACGGCTGCATTATAGCCCCCATCCTTTTTTACATTGTTACTGCTATTTGGCTGCGGTGGCTCCCCATGATCAAGTAGAGGCTGTCTGATATACTGATGAGTCTCCAGACGGAGTGTGTCAAGCATACACAGACACCATAGTCTCTAGGCACGGTGTATATTCTCTATGTATTTTCAATCGCATTTTGATCTATTAAGGATCTTCTCTCTATACACCTGCCCTTTTGAGATACCATCTAGATTGATAGAGCAAATTTGACACACTGTCATTTTTTCATGAAATGTAGATGTATGACTTTGAGTTCATTTTGGTGATAATTGACCATTCATGGCTTTCTCGGTTGATGCTTCTTTTAGTATATCTGGTTATATGTAGATTATTTGGTGTGGCTCTGGGGCAGGCAATAGTGGTGACTAGTGTTGAGCGAACATGGACTGTATTATTCGTGTTCGTACCGAATAATTGGATTTTTTGTACCCGAACACGGACACGGACACTTTACTGTATGTTCGGGTAAAAATCCGTGTTCGGTCGTTTTATTTCCGGGTTTTGCATGCTTTGGCGCTCTTTTCATGGCGGGCTTTCAACAGCCAATCAACAATCGTTTAACTGGTGTGCCTTAAGCCATCCCAGCCATGCCTGCAAATGTCTCAGTAGCTGTGATTGGCCGTCTGAAGCATGTGACCAAGTCTTTATAAGTTCGAGGCAGCCGCAGCGGCGTCATTATGCTGCTTAGATTCAGGGACAGAGCACACATCAACGTGCTGGCTGCTGATTAGGGAAAGATAGGCAGGAAAAAACCATTTGTGTCCGGATAGAATTGAGGGACAGGTCGGAGTGTTTAGGCAGGGCGAGTTGTAGGCATTTTAGGGATAGAGTCTGCTGAATTATAGGGTCAGTGTCTTCTACAAACTACAATCGATATTGCTGTGTGGGGGGTGGGGTCTGCACTCAATCCTGATCTACGATCTCTTCTCAATCCTGTTAGGGACAGAGTCTGCTGAATTTTAGGGAAACTGTGTTCTACAAACTACAATCGATATTGCTGTGTGGTGTGGGATTGGAGATAGGCAGGTGTCAGTGATCCACATCCATTTTTCTGTGTGTGAGCTGCAGTGAACACAATCTTTTTGGGCTGCAGTGAACACAATCTTTTTGGGCTGCAGTGAACACAATCTTTTTGGGCTGCAGTGAACACAATCTTTTTGGGCTGCAGTGAACACAATCTTTTTGGGCTGCAGTGAACACAATCTTTTTGGGGTGCAGTGAACAAAATCTTTTTGGGGTGCAGTGAACACAATCCTTTTTGGTGTGCAGTGAACACAATCTTTGTGGGGTGCAGTGAACAAAATCCTTTGTGGGGTGCAGTGAACACAATCTTTTTGGGGTGCAGTGAACAAAATCCTTTTTGGGGTGCAGTGAACAACATCCTTTTTGGGGTGCAGTGAACACAATCTTTTTGGGGTGCAGTGAACAAAATCCTTTGTGGGGTGCAGTGAACACAATCTTTTTGGGGTGCAGTGAACACAATCTTTTTGGGGTGGAGTGAACAACATCCTTTTTGGGGTGCAGTGAACAAAATCCTTTTTGGGGTGCAGTGAACAAAATCATTTTTGGGGTGCAGTGAACACAATCTTTTTGGGGTGCAGTGAACACAATCTTTGTGGGGTGCAGTGAACACAATCTTTTTGGGGTGGAGTGAACAACATCCTTTTTGGGGTGCAGTGAACAACATCCTTTTTGGGGTGCAGTGAACACAATCTTTTTGGGGTGCAGTGAACACAATCTTTGTGGGGTACAGTGAACAGAATCTTTGTGGGGTGCAGTGAACACAATCTTTGGGGGGTACAGTGAACACAATCTTTGTGAGGTGCAGTGAACACAATCTTTGTGGGGTGCAGTGAACACAATCATTGTGGGGTGCAGTGAACTCAATCTTTGTGGGGTACAGTGAACACAATCTCATACTTCTGAAGGTTTGAGGGTGCTGCCTGTTCCATACTCCCCCTACTCCTCATCTAGCCTTTTAGGGGTACAAACAATAGTAATTGGGGCCTAGTGTGGTTGTGTACGTGTGATATACATACACTTTTTTGGGATCATATTTTCTATTCCGCTATTTAATCAAAAACCTTTGGGGATCAGTTAAATTGGGGGATAGTCTGTGTTGGTACGTGTGAGAGAGATCCACCTTTCCAAGTTGTTGGGGTTCATCTCATACTTCTGAAGGTTTGAGGGTGCTGCCTGTTCCATACTCCCCCTACTCCTCATCTAGCCTTTTAGGGGTACAAACAATAGTAATTGGGGCCCAGTGTGGTTGTGTACGTGTGATATACATACACTTTTTTGGGATCATATTTTCTATTCCGCTATTTAATTTAACTGGGCCTCCATGCGAGACCTGTGTGCCTTGTTGCGCTGTTTTGAGTACTCCACCAACATGGCCAGTGGCAATGACGCCGTTCTCAGCTTAACTATCCCACTTCTATGCCTCCTTGAAAAAACAATTCGGGCGATGATGGAAGAGGATGTGGCACAGGATGAGGAGGAGGAGGAGGATGAAGAGGTAACATTTCCAAGGCTTTCAGGGCAGTCATTCGCAAGGGGCTCCGAGGGTGGGTTCCTGCACACGCAAACGCCAGGGACGCAATTGTCCAGCAGGGGCACAGTTCTGGAGGATGAGGAGGATGAGGAGGAGGAGGAGCTGGAGGAGGAGATGGAACCATGTTCACAGCAGGGTGGCACCCAGGCCAGCTCATGGCCATCACTGGTGCGTGGCTGGGGGGATACAGAGGACACGGACGATACACCTCCCACAGAGGACAGCCTTTCGTTGCCTCTGGGCAGCCTGGCACACATGAGCGATTACATGCTGCAGTGTCTCCACAACGACCGCCGAGTTGCCCACATTCTAACTTGTGCTGATTACTGGGTGGCCACGCTGCTGGATCCCCGTTACAAGGACAACGTACCGTCCTTAATTCACTCACTGGAGCGCGATCGCAAGATGCGCGAGTACAAGCGCACGCTGGTAGACGCCATGCTGCTGGCATTCCCATCTGACAGCGGGGCCACAGTGGAAGCACAAGGCAGAGGAGGAGGAGGAGGAGGTCGCCAACGCAACCAGGGCACCGCCAGCACCTCAGAAGGCAGGGTTAGCATGGCCGAAATGTGGAAAAGCTTTGTCAGCACGCCACAACAAACAGCAGCACCAGCAGCTCAGATGGAACGTCTTAGCAGGAGGCAGCATTTTACCAACATGGTGGAGCAGTATGTGTGCACACGCCTACATGTAGTGAATGACGGGTCTGCCCCCTTCAACTTCTGGGTCTCCAAATTGGGCACATGGCTTGAGCTTGCCCTTTACGCCTTGGAGGTGCTGGCGTGCCCTGCAGCCAGTGTATTATCTGAACGGGTATTTAGCACGGCTGGGGGCGTTATAACAGACAAGCGCAGCCGCCTGTCCAGAGACAATGTGGACAAGCTCACGTTCATTAAAATGAACCAGGCATGGATCCCACGGGACTTTTCCGTACCTTATGCAGAATAGCAATGGATACCGACCTTACCCACCCATTGTTCCATTTTTGCTCTTTCTCACTCTTTTGGGGTGTACCCTCATTTAAAATTTTTGAAAAGAAGCAGTGTTGGCTACCTCGTCCTCCTCCTCAGGGCCAGATTAATGTAGGGGCTATTGGAGCTGCAGCTCCAGGCCCCTACCTTTTATATAGGCCCCGGGTTGGCCATATTCACTGTTACCGCTCTTCTGTCACTTGTAAACACAGAAGTCTGGCTTCTATGCTCGCTTCCCCAGGCAGCACCCTCAGAACCTCCCCACACAGCGTGAAGGCCGGACAAGGAGGGACAGTTGGCGATGCATGGATGTGTTTATGGGCTTCAGAGACAGCATCCCATGTTGAATTAGGCATGCATGGCTGCACCCTTCCTCCTCTGGGTGCATGGCAAGGCACGGCCCTTAAGGCCCTTCAAAATCCTCAGCACCAAGCCCATGATGCTGTTAATCCGGCCCTGGTCCTCCTCCACCGCCGCTTCCACCTACACCGCCCATAGGTGTGCGCAGCCTATTGCATTAAGGTGTGCACCCCAAAGTTGAAATACACATGCATGTGTTTGCCAGCAGGGAGAGTAATGTATCGGGGCCATGTACCTGTAGGCAAGGAGAAATAGAGCAGAGCAGGTCCCAGGGAGCTCTTTCCCATCTCCTCACTGGCAATGCTATGTGCCCTAGGTGATTAGGGTGTGCCCAGGCACACCCAGCACACCCTGTGCGCACGCCTATGTCACCGCCACATCCACCACCACCTCAACCTCCCTCCTACTCCATATGGGCCTCGTCCTTCAGAGATGAAGAAGAACATTGTTTTATTTTTCTGTTTTTTTTTTGTTGTTTTAAGTTATTTCCCTATCCACATTTGTTTGCAGAGCACTTGCCATGCTCTTAATTACGTTTTGCTGCCATTTGCAGCACTCTAGCCCTTTCCTTTGGTGTTTTAGAGCCATTTTAGTGCCTTAAAGTTCGGGTCCCCATTGACTTCAATGGGGTTCGGTGTCCGGGAAAAGTTCGGTAAAAGTCCGGGACACGGACCCGGACTTTTTTTTAAAGTTCGGCCGAACCCGTCGAACACGGACATCTAGGTGTTCGCTCAACCCTAGTGGTGACATATATATAAAAAATTAAAAAAAATTTTTTCATTGATCGTTGAGCAGTATCATAGTCAAGTTCCAGCTTTGAATAACTTAAAGTATGGCATTTATGCTAGGAGAATCCCTAGATGCGGAAATCAGGGCTACTTTTGACACTACCAAAGATACGGAACCCTATGGGGATTTAAAAAATCTGTTCAGGGACCACAAGAAGTTACTTGTTAGGTCCCTCAACAGAAAATGGGATGTATTGTCTTTGGAATCGTACATAACACAAGGTATTATACCAAGAGGTTTGCGTGAAAGAGTCATTCCAGCTAGGCACCTACATACAGAACGTTTTCTGGATAAGTGGAAAGCAGAATGCATTGCCCATGGTATTAGGGTCATGGCGTTAATAGTGGAGGAAGAAAAAATACAATTGGAAGAATTTCAGGAAGAAACGAAAAATATATTAGATAAATTAGAACCACATAAAGAACTGGAAGAATTCCAGAAGTTAAATGATAATCTCAAAAAAGAAATAGAGAGAACCCAAAAAAATCTAAAAAGTGTTAAGCAGTCCAAATTCCAACGAGATTTGGACGATTGGGCCCGGGGGGAAATCTTTGACCTAGCTTCCAAAAACAGACGGAATAGGTCAAGAAGAAGAGGAGGGAGCTATAGGAATAACTCTAGCTATGAATCCATGTCCTCAGGAAGTGATGATGATGATCGATCGGTCACTTTTTTAAGGGAAGGTATGGCGGAGGATGTCACTCCGCCTACCACTCCCAAAGGAATCTTGAAGAAGGGCCCCAAAAAAGGCAAAGGAGGCAAAGAAAAAGAAAGAGACAAACCAGGAGACCAAGGGAATGTCTGGGAACAACGAACCAGACCACGGAACCGACGATAACGAGTAGTTCCAATCAGTCTATCAATCAGGAAGAGGTTTCCCTTCCTCCAACTGCCAGTCCCCCTGACTCAAAAATTATTAACTTGTCCAATTTTGTACTAAATGAATTCCATATCTCCGTCCTTACTAAGGGCCTTTCTTTCTCTCCAACCTCATGCATGGATCACTTCGAGGTATATAAAGACTTGTGTCTTTACCTCAGAAAGGTCTATTACAGACTAGTGCATGAGGGCAGTGCTGTCACTCCACATAAATCACAATCAAATGCAAAAGAAGAGGAAGCCCTGTCAGCCTTAGAGTCACTTCTGGATGAAGCGGGTGAGTTCTCGGAGGAGGATGAGGTCCCTCAAGATGTTGACAAGCTGAGAAAGAGCAACATTAGTATACGTTCCACCACTATGCCTAAATTTTGTACTAACAAGTGGCTAAACTCTTTCTTAATACTTGTGGAAGAAGACCTTAAATCAGTTGACTGGGACTCACTCTCCTCCGATAACCTAACACGCGATGAAAGAAAAGCTTTACGCGACCTTAAAGAAGCAAGTGATTTGATTATCAAGAAAAGTGACAAAGGGGGAAATGTTGTGTTGCTTACAGTTGATAACTATGAAAAAGAAGCTCTACGTCTTCTATCGGACAAAGCCACCTATAAAAAACTTCCTTCTAATCCACTACCAGAATTGGTACGTGGTATTAATGAAAAACTAGGGTTTGCCCATGAAGCAGGATTGATTAGCACGAGGGAGAAAAAATATCTGCAGGTGGAGGAGTATAACATACCCACATTTTATATCATACCAAAAATACACAAAAATCCAGTGGACCCCCCGGGCAGACCCATTGTGTCTGCCTGTGGGGGTCCTCTGGATAGGATTGGCAAATATCTCGACTCACTGATCAAGGATCTTGTCCTGGACCTTCCCTCGTATGTGAGAGATATGGGGGACGTCTTGGGCAAGATCAAGGACCTTGAGTTTGCCACGGACATCCTACTTGTAGGTATTGATGTGGAGTCTCTTTACACCTCTATCCCCCACCCTTGGGGTTTACTCTCAGTCTATCACTTTTTGGAACAACAATTTCCCCTAAAAGGTTCACAGAATGAATTCCTTCTGGAATTACTTGAATATTCATTACTGAACAATGTCTTCCAGTTCTCCAACCACTTTTACCAACAAATTAGAGGCACGGCCATGGGAGCCCCATGGGCCCCTTCCTACGCCTGCCTACATTTAGGAATATGGGAGGAGGAAGTGGTGTACACCTCGTCTATGTACCTCAGCCATGCCCTTACCTGGCTGAGGTACATAGACGATGTGCTCATGATTTGGAATGGTACACCACTCCAGTTGGAGCAGTTTATGTCAGAACTCAATGCCAATTCACGCAATATTCGATTGACCCATATTGCGGACAGGAGAACTATCTCCTTCCTCGACCTAAAGGTTGAGCTCAGGGAAGGTAAACTAGTCACCACCACATATCGAAAACCAACGGCTGCCAATACCCTTCTTAGGGCTGACAGTCACCATCCAGCCAGCCAAAAAATGGGGATCCCAGTGGGACAATTTACTCGTATTAAACGTAATTGTTCACTCAATGAAGATTATATCCGTGAATCTAAAGAGCTATATGCAAGGTTCCGTGAGCGAGGATATTCACACCGAGTGATCAGGAGAGCTAGGAAAAAAGCTGCAGTTAAGGATAGAGATAGTTTACTGACCCAAAAAAAACCAAAGTCGGAAAATCCTAATTTGCCGCGTTTGATCACCAAATACGGGTGTCATTGGGATAAAGTGAAACAAATACTTCAATCACATTGGCATATATTGCAGAAAAATGAACAACTGAAAAATATAGTGGGTCCGCGACCACTTCTGACGGCCAAAAGGGCCACAAATCTCAATGACCACCTGGTGCGCTCCGAGTTCACACGTACCCCTAAAACCAATTGGCTTACCGAATTGAAACCCTTAAAGGGGATGTACCCATGTGGTCACTGTCAGATCTGTGGCCATGTAACTAAAACACAGGTCTACACTGATTCTACAGCTAAGGTCATCTATGGCATTGAGTCCTTTATAAACTGTTCCACCTCCAGGGTACTGTATATCATCACGTGCCCATGCCACAAAATGTACGTAGGAAAGACCAAAAGGCAACTACGCATTAGAATAGGAGAACACCTCAAAAGTGTGCGACTCAAGGAAGATACTCCCATCGGCACACACTTTGCCGAGAAGCATAATAGTGACCCTTCAGGTCTGAAAGTAATAGGCTTCTGGACTCTTAAGATATCTTCTAGGAGAGGAGACTTTGATAAAGTCCTGTTAAAAGAGGAGAAGGCCTGGATATTTAGACTCCAGACTTTGGTACCCCTAGGCCTAAACACAGAAATGAGTCTTCGTATCTTTCTGGAACCATAATATCCAGGTATTGTTGAAGGATAGGTGGACTAGGCTTGTCTAGGGAATTAGGAACCCGATAGGTGGAAAGATCAGCTTGGGAAAATCCAACTATGGGAGAATAGAGCCCCAATATGGCATAGATAAAATAGGGAATATGACCACCTGATTACTAACTTTTTCACGTGACATCATTTTTGTTGCCCGTGAAACAAGTTGAAATATGTACTATATTTCTAACTTTATGCGGGCCCTCCCCCTTTCTCTATATCGAGTTACTAGGTTATTAATGCCCTGGTCGATTTTGCTTATCATACCATTATTGGCACTAATTCCCTTTATCTATGAAAATAGTCCTGGAGGTCCTTACAATAGTATTTGATGATGCTTATTATAGCATCATTAATTATTTTCTTCCCTCTATAAATTCATGAATGAACTCCACCTTTATAGTTACCTTCTATAAATTATCCTAAATGAGATGGTTAAAACATCTTCTTGTATATGCTAAAAATGCCAGGCTGTGGTTTTGACCTGAACTTCGTTTCAAATTCCTTATGAAGACATCTTTAATTTCAAGTACTTTTTAGCATATTTGTTTGAGTCAATCTTGGGAATAGTCGCGGTGTTATTCAGTAAATGAAGCCTAATTACAGCAGCAAAATTTGCATTAAGTGACTTAACTAGCTTAAAGTAATCCCACCATATCGCTATACCTTTGTTGACTCTGCCTAAACATCTATGCTAAATCAAGTCCCCGAGCCACAACAATACTAGCCAGTTAATATGAAATAATTAGCATTACCTGTTTTTAACCACAAGATGGTGTTACACCATCCGGTCTTTTAATTACATAGGAAGTAGTATTGAGGAATGTCTGTTGTGCTGTCACCTGTCTGCACTTACCAATCAGGCTACCCCCTTTATATTGATCTTCCGTACTAACCAATGACGTCCTGAAGAAGCGTGCGTCACGCACGCGAAACGCGTTGACGTCACACGCCGGCCGCACAACACCCGGAAGTGCCACTGATGCGTTCCAGCTCCTGTGAATGGCGTAATAAGTCCGCGACGTATGGTACATGCTGCCTCCTCGTGGAACGCTGATAGCGGAACGAAAACTTTGGGCCTTCATGTTCACTTCACCCACGGAGGGGTCACAGCGGTCTCCCGTCTTTGAGCAGCTCTTTTCAGCCTGGAGAACTTACGGTGAGCCACAGTTGTTTTGGAACAAAAAGGGGGATAGAGAAAGGGCAGTGAACACCGGCAGGTCTGGGCTAAATAACTAGTTGATACCCATATCTCTGTGGTCTACTAAATATCTATTACTATGTTATCATACCAGACACAGCCCTGAAGTGGTGTGAGCCTGCGCAGTTAACAAACAATACTGCGTCTCTCCCCTAGCTCCCGTATTTGGTTCTTAATAAGGAGAGACTTTCATTGTGGCAAGGTGATCATGCTGGCCTGATCTTGTTACCCCTATAATCAAAGTGAACTTCCTTTGTCACCCACTAGGAGTCATTTATTACTATTCAGTTTAAATGCACTGAAATTATACCCAGCTCGTCAGCAATGACACACAGACATTCCTCCAACTGCATTCCAGTCTTTGAGGACTTCAATTGAAGCAGCAGAGTCCCAAAAAATATCATCATAATCCATATGAGTTCAAGAATGACACATATTGTTTTTGAATGAAAATTACTGGTTTTTCCTATTTTTTCATTCCTTTTTGAATTTTGAACTTCGGAACTCCAACCTTATCCAGGGACTTGGTTTATCAGTAGCTTGCTGACCTATTAGGCATATATCATATGCAATAGGTGTACCACACCGTAATGACAAATCCAGTTCAAGTGACTAAGTTTCCACTTTGTGGTACAATTTTTTCTATTGTGGCATGCCGACCAACAGACTCATAACAGAGCAGCATCCATAGATTCCGTATAGGAACGTATGCAGCCTGTATGTTATTCTGTTGGTCAGTACCTCCGGAGTGTATGTGTGGCCGGCCTGGTGTGTGTGAGTCATTGTTTTATGTTGATTGTCATGTTTGTTGTATATTTTCACCATTGACACCTTTATATTTTGTACACTGTTCCCCCATAGGGGGCATTTTAGACACTGTGTCTTTTTTGCTCTTCAATAAAGATTTTTTCTAATTAACATAGTTGGTGTGAGCATCCCTTAATGCAGCCGTTCCCACGGAGCTGTTCTATAGCCCCCATCCTTTTTTACATTGTTACTGCTATTTGGCTGCGGTGGCTCCCCATGATCAAGTAGAGGCTGTCTGATATACTGATGAGTCTCCAGACGGAGTGTGTCAAGCATACACAGACACCATAGTCTCTAGGCACGGTGTATATTCTCTATGTATTTTCTTACTGTGAAGGAACCTTTCCATATTTGGAGACAGAATCTCTTTTCCTCTAGATGTAAAGAGTGCCCCCTTGTCGTCTGAGATGAACTTAAAGCTAGTAACTCAACACCAAGTTCACTATATGGACCCCTTATGTATTTATACATGTTGATCATATCCCCCCTTGATCTCCTCTTCTCAAGAGAGAATAAATTCAGATCCTCTAATCTTTACTCATAGCTGAGCTCCTCCATGCCTCTTATCAGTTTGGTTGCCCTTCTCTGCACTTTCTCCAGTTCCCCGATATGCTTTTTGATAACTGGTGCCCAAAACTGAACTGCATATTCCAGATGAGTTCTTACTAATGATTTGTACAGGGGCAAAATTATATCTCTCTCTCTGGAGTCCATGCCTCTGTTAATACAAGAAAGGACTTTGCTTGCTTTGGAAACCACAGCTTTGCATTGCATGCTATTATTAAGCTTATGAACACTCAAAACACCCAGATATTTCTCCACTATTGATTTCCCCAGTTGTACCCACCCCCCCCCCCCCATTAGGTGTGATGCATGCATTTTCTTAGTCCCCAAGTGCATAACTTTACATTTAACAACATTAAACCCCATTTGCCACATAGTTACCCAATTAAACAGTGCATTGAGGTCAGCTTGTAGGATGGAGACATCCTGTAAGGAAGTTATTTCACTGCATAGCTCGGTGTCATCTGCAAAGACTGAAATGGTACTTTAAATCCCAGACCCTATATAATTTATGAATATATTACAAAGTAAGGGTCCCAACACTTAACCTTGGGGTACACCACTGATAACCTTAGACCATTCAGAGTAAAAATCATTAAACACTACTCTCTGAATTCTATCTTTTAGCCAATTTTCTATCCATTTACAAACTGATCATTCCAAACCTGTAGACTTTACCTTACACATTAGCCGTGTGTGGAGAACTGTGTCAAACACTTTTGCAAAATTCAAGTATACTACGTCCACAGCCACCCCTCTGTCCAAGGTTTTACTTACCTCTTTATAACAACAAGTCAGGTTTGTTTGACAACTTCTGTCTTTCATTAATCCATGTGGACTTTTATTAAACTCTCCAGTATCTTCCCAACCATAGAAGTTAAACTAACAGATCTATAATTGCTTGGCAAAGACTTTGATTCCTTTTTAAATATACCAGTACAATGCACCATGTACCAGGCACCACATTGGCCCTACGCCAATCCAGTGGTACTATTCCAGTCCTTAACGAGTCCATAAAAATTAGAAACAAAAGCTTTGAAATGACAGAGCTCAATTCTTTTATGATCTGTGGGTGGATGCCCTCTGGTCCTGATTCCTTTTTAAATATACAAGTACAATGCACCATGTACCAGGCACCACATTGGCCCTACCCCAATCCAGTGGTACTATTCCAGTCCTTAACGAGTCCATAAAAATTAGAAACAAAAGCTTTGAAATTACAGAGCTCAATTCTTTTATGATCTGTGGGTGGATGCCCTCTGATCCTGGTGCTTTAGCCACCTTTATTCTGTCTAAATATGTTTGCACCAAATCACTTTTGAGCCATTGTAGATCATTTGGGGCTGTATTAATACCATTCTCATTATGGTAATGAGCTCCCCACTGCTCCTGTGTGTACACAGAGCTGAAGAAAGTATTGAACACATTTTCCTTCTCTTTGTCCCCAGTCACCCACTCCAGATTATTTTGTAAAGGGCCTACATGCTCAAACTTAACATTTTTACTATTAATATATTTAAATACTTTTTTAAGGTTTGTCCTACTATCTTTTGCCATCTGTCATTCATTTTGAATTGAATTGAAGTGACATGAAAAAAACAGGTTCTAAGGTAGCAGCTTTTATTCATGATTATCACTATATGGTCAATGGTGGTTTATTACTATCTTTATTTTACCCTGGCGCTGAGGTGGTTTTACTTTTTAGTATCACCTTATTATTTTGATCAATGTACTTTTCATGTACTTGAAGGAATTTTCAACTCAAGCTCTTTTCAGCAACAGTTGCAATTGAGAACTGTTCGTCAAACTTTTTTATTTGCACTAACATACAATTTTTTAGGACAGGCTTTTGGAGTGTGTCCACTTTATTAAGGTCTAAGCAGTACTAATGCACAAAGTTTTAGTAGAGTATTAATAGGACAATCTTAAGGGAAAAAAATCAAACAAATGAACACAGCAAAAATAATTAAGCTTGGATACCTGGTGAGAATTCTGTCATAGTCTCCTTTGATCAGGAAGACTTTGTGCCATATGTAAACATTAAGGACTTGTAATTGCATGTCCTTACTTTCTCTAGCGCATCAGCAATTCCTTGGCTTTGCCATGAGTCCCCAGCATTTCCAATTCCAGCACTCTGTGTGTTCACCAAGGTTCTAGACTCTGTCAACGCCTTGTTATGTTCCCAGAGAAACTCTATTTTCAGATACCTGGATGAGTTCTTGTTGATAAAATGGTCAGTAAAAATCCTGACTAACTATGTGGTGTAGACATTTCAGAGCTTAAAAAGATTCAGTTGCATCCTGAACCTTTGGAATTTGCCTTTTAGTCAACTTATCATGTGGATCATTTGGGTCTAATCCAAGATACAGCTTAAGCCAGAGAAGAAAAACTTTTCATTCGCACACTCTTAAGTCCAGGGGTCAACAAAAGATTTGTTTCTACCTGAGCCATGGAGCTGATGGTAGCCCCCTTTAAGGCAGTTCCATTGAACCAATTCAACACCAGACCCCTTCAACTCAACATCCTATTATTCTGGGACAAATTGATTCAATCTATTGCAAACAAATTAGCCTGTCACTGAAGAACAAGTTGTCTCTGGCCTTGTGGCTCAACAATCCAGCTCTGGATTTTGGGAAACCCTTCTTTTTGATCTCTTAGAGAATATTCATGATGGATTCCAGCTTGATGGACTGGGTGGAGTTCTAGAAACATTGTCGTTGCAGGGGACCTGGGCACTGGAGGAATCCTGACTTCCAATGCATATTCTGGAGTTAAAAATGATCTGGTTTTCTATAAACTGCTGGACAACCTGAATGAAGGGTCAATTAGGCTCATCATGATTCAAATAGAAAAGGATAGTGCTCAGCACTACAGCAGCACTTAGACCCAGGGGAATGGTCCCAACATCCGGAAGTTTCCAGAACCTGTGTCAGAGGTTGAGGGTGCTAGATGTGGACCTCCTTACCTCCTGGTTCAACAAAAAAATGGACTGGTTTGTCTCTAGGTGCAGAAATCCTCTTTCAGAAGCTGTGGATGCACCAGTGACTCAGTGAGATCAGTAGAATCTGACTTACACCTTTCCTCCTCTTTAACTCCATCCTCAATTGCTCCCTAGGATAGAGATGGAGGGCATTCTTGTAATCCATATAGCTCCAGACTGTTGCAGATGTGGTACTCCAACCTGGCAGAAATTCCAGATTGACTGAGGATCAGTTTTCCATTCTGCTTTATGGTCGCTGGCTTTAATGGCTAGGATGTTGAAGCCCAAGTCTTGAGGAACAGTTACCTGTCTGACCCAGTGATCTTTGCATTGTAAAAAAACAGGAAATCCTTGTATCATAAGGTCTATCATAGCACTTAAAAGGCATACTTCACTTGGTGCGAGGAAAGAAAATTTCATCCCAGAATATACAGTATCTCACAAAAGTGAGTACACCCCTCACATTTTTGTAAATATGTTATTATATCTTTTCATGTGACAACACTGAAGAAATGACACTTTGCTACAATGTAAAGTAGTGAGTGTACAGCTTGTATAACAGTGTAAATTTGCTGTCCCCTATAAATAACTCAACACACAGCCATTATTGTCTAAACCGCTGGCAACAAAAGTGAGTACACCCCTAAATGAAAATGTCCAAATTGGGCCCACAGTGTCAATATTTTGGGTGGCCACCATTATTTTCCAGCACTGCCTTAACCCTCTTGGGCATGGAGATCACCAAAGCTTCACAGGTTGCCACTGGAGTCCTCTTCCACCCCTCCATGAGGACATCACAGGGCTGGTGGATGTTAGAGACCTTGCGCTCCTCCACCTTCCATTTGAGGATAACCCACAGATGCTCAATAGGGTTTAGGTCTGGAGACATGCTTGGCCATTCCATCACCTTTACCCTAAGCTTCTTTAGCAAGGCAGTGGTCATCTTGGAGGTGTGTTTGGGGTCTTTATCATGTTGGAATACCCAGTCTCCGAAGGGAGGGGATCATGCCCTGCTTCAGTATGTCACAGTGCATATCAGCATTCACGGTTCTCCCAATGAACTGTAGTTCCCCAGGGCCGGCAGCATTCATGCAGCCCCAGACCATGACACTCCCACCACCATGCTTAACTATAGGCAAGACACACTTGTCTTTGTACTCCTCACCTGGTTGCCTTCACACAGGCTTGACACCATCTGAACCAAATAATTTTATCTTGGTCTCATCATACAACAGGACATGGTTCCAGTAATCCATGTCCTTAGTCTGCTTGTCTTCAGCAAACTGTTTGCAGGCTTTCTTGTGCATCATCTTTAGAGGTTTCCTTCAGGGGCGACAGCCATGGGGACCAATTTGATGCAGTGTGGGGCGTATGGTCTGAGCACTGACATGCTGACCCCCCACCCCTTTAACCTCTGCAGCACTGCTGGCAGCACTCATACGTCTATTTTGCAAACACAACCTCTGGATATGATGCTGAGCACGTGCACTCAACTTCTTTGGTCGACCAAGGTGAGGCCTGTTCTGAGTGGAACCTGTCCTGTTAAACCGCTGTATGGTCTTGGCCACCATGCTGCAGCTCAGTTTCAGGGTCTTGGAAATCTTCCTATAGCCTAGGCCATCTTTATGTAGAGCAACAATTCTTTTTTTCAGATCATCAGAGAGTTCTTTGCCATGAGGTGCCATGTTGAACTTCCAGTGACCAGTATGAGAGAGTGAGAGCGATAACACCAAATTTACCACCCCTGCTCCCCATTCACACCTGAGACCTTGTAACACTAACGAGTTACATGAGACTTGGGAGGGAAAATGGCTAATTGGGCCCAATTTGGACATTTTCACTTAGGGGTGTACTCACTTTTGTTGCCAGTGGTTTAGAGTTATTTTTAGGGGGCAGCAAATTTACACTGTTATACAAACTGTACACTCACTACTTTACTTTGTAGCAAAGTGTAATTTCTTCAGTGTTGTTACATAAAAAGATATAATAAAACATTTTAAAAAATGTGAGGGGTGTACTCACTTTTGTGAGATACTGTATATGTGGCACAAATTCTAGCCTTTTAAAAACAGGCTAAAATCAACAATTGGCCCTTAGGGATCAAATCTTATGCTTTCAATCTTGACCCATGTTCTAGCCTCACATTCTTTGATTAAGAACTTTGTACTAGATGTGTCTAATGTAGCTCCCCCTGGGACTCACGACACTTAAAAAAAAAACATTCTTTGAACCTATCAGGAATCTTCCCCTTTCCACTATCACTCACAAGGTTGAGATTCTTGTCACAAATACAGAGAATCGATGTCTGTAAAGTAAATAAAGAACCAATTCAAACCCAACGGGGCTTTAACTGCTCACTACTCTATCCAAAACAAAAACAAAAAAAAAACCAAGTTTTAGCTTGAGACCCCGTTCACATTAGGTCGCTCCGACTTAAGGGGGTGACCTGTGAAGTCGCATGCAGCGCGACTTCGGCGCGAGTTGCACGGACTTCACATTATGGAAGTCAATGCAAGTCGCCTCCAGGTCGCCCCCAAGTAGTACAGGACCCTTTTTCTAAGTCAGAGAGACTTGTGTCGATCCTATTAGAACGGCTCCTGTACTACACAGTGGGAGCGACGGTGCACGACTTGTCAGGCTGACCAAGTCGTCTGACAAGTCGTACCAGTGTGAATGGAGTCTTAGATACACTTAAAGGCTTTGGCCAGGGAAGGGCTAAGTAAGGTGTAGTGCAGGGGTCTTAAACTATGCTCCCCCCCCCCCCAGTTGTTCAGGAATTACAATTCCCATCATGCCTAGTCATGTCTGTGAATGTCAGAGTTTTACAATGCCTCATGGGACGTGCAGTTCCGCAACAGCTAGAGGGCCGTAGTTTGAGGATCCCTGGTGTAGAGGCTATATTGTAGGAACAAGTTTGTTACTCATTGATAGTAAGTAATATATCCTTCTTCTCAGCTAAACCCACAAACTAACACCAAAACTAGTTGACTATTTTATTTCTTTCTCTGTGCTGAGGTAATCTAAGCGATCAAAAGTTTCTGCAACTCTTTTCATATTCAATTTCCTAAGATTACAATGCATAATAACAAACAGCAAATCTCAGAATTGTTGAATACAAATTGCTAGAATAAATTATATAACTCAAACAAGCTCCATCAGTACTTATTTACTACCAAATCCTTTGTAACAAAATAAGCAAACAGTTTTAATATTTCTGAATTCACCTGTATAATTACATACTTTATTTTTATGGCATAAACACACTTATTATTAATGATTTTAATTATAGCAATTCAATGTTCTTCATCTTGTATTTGCATTTCCCATTTCAATACGTTTAATCTCAGCTAGTTTGTAGTCAAAAATATATTTAAAACCTCTATTACAAAACCAGCATGGAACATAAAGTATAATGCAATACCGAGAACAAAAACCTTTTAATCTATCATAATATGGCGAATAATCTTTGCAGAGTTAAAGATTTCAGTCAGCTATCAAATATATGGGAACATTTTATAAATTGATACATCATTGTAATAAAGCCGCAAAGAAGAAATGTGAATATCTTAATCTAGGTTAATATGTGCATACATTTGGTACTTCTCAAAAAGTAATTCCGTAGTTTTAAAAAGTGCATTGGATAACAATTTATTCATTAGATGAATTCATTAAGCCAAGAGTAAAGGTGCATACATTCACAGCAGGGTGGTTGACTGTGTAGACATACATTATCCAACTACTCTCTACCAGTTCTTTAATGGCAGAAATTGCTGATGAAGTGATTCATTACATCCCCCCCCCAAAAAAAAGTAACCTGTTGTCATGGGCAGAACTTATGGGTATGGGATTATCACCCCAGCCAAAAAGACCCTCCTTTGGCAACAACTGTAAACATAAGATAATCTAAATAATTAAAACCCACGCTAAATCAATAGTGAATAATTAGTGAATAAAATTATAATTAATAAGAATAAGATTTTGCAGCTGCTGTTCACCAAGTTAAAACTCAGAAAAAACTAAATGACAAAAGTATGTCAAAGACGCACTTTCGATCACAGCAGAACTATCTACGTCACTTCCTGGAGTCCGTGGAACGCACGCCGGCGGCGTTCCCGGAAGCTTCCGTAGTATCGGTTCATGGGACTGTTTTTTCCTCTATGTGTTACTCTATAAGTACAATTATTAAGTGGAAATAAAATCTTTGTATGCAGACTTCTCTATGTCGAATATTTATTCCCTTTGAGCTGCCCAGAGAAACTTATATCAAAGGGTCCTAAAGCGTTCACCTGGAGGAGATTTTCTGTGGATCTCTATTAAAGTCCATTTGACCTTCTATGAGGGTCCATCGCTTATGCTGCCCAGAAAAAAGTTTATCAAAGGGTCCTAAAGTGCTCACTTGGAGGAGATTTTCTGTGGATCTCTATTAACCACTTAAGCCCCGGAGGATTTTCCTGCTAAAAGACCATGGGGTATTTTGCGATTCGGCACTGCTTGACTTTAACGGACAATTGCGCGGTCTTGCGACGCTGTACCTTAACGAATTTGACGTCCTTTTTTTCCCACAAACAGAGCTTTCTTTTGGTGGTATTTGATCACCTGTGCGATTTTTTGATCACGCGCTATAAACAAAGAGCGTCAATTTTGCAAAAATAGCAATATTTTTCACATTTTTTTATATGAAATTACCCCCCAAAAAAATGTAAAAATCAAAATTTTTTAACATTTTCGGCCAATTTGTTTTATGCTTCCTATGTTTGGTAAAAAAAATCGCAAAAAGCGTATTTTGATTGGTTTGTGCAAAAGTTATCGCGTTTACTAACAAAGGGAAAGATTTTTGTCATTTTTGTTGTTTTTTTTTTAACACGTAATGGCGGCGATCTGCGATTTTTTTTGCGGTACTGCGACATTGGGGCGGACAGATCGGACCCTTGACTGACATTTTTGACACTTTTGGGGTTACCAGTGACATTTCTGCAGTAATCAGTGCTATACATATGCACTGTTACTGTAAAAATACACTGGTAGTGAAGGGGTTAACTTTATTTGGGAGGGAGGGGCTGTGTGTGTCCCTAGGGGCGTGCTTTCTACTGTGATTGGCTGTGGCTTGAGCTGTAAGGACACTGATCAACGGATCTACATAGTAGATCCGTGTGATCAGTGTCTTTACACCGAGGAGAATGACAGGCAGCTTGTTTACACAAGCTGCCTGACTTTCTCCCTCTCCCCCGCCGATCGCAGAGTGGCTGGCGGACATCGGGTCCGCCGGTCACACGTGCGGGGGGTCCATGACCGCGCGGGAGCGGGAGCGCGCTCGCTCCCCAGACCCTCCCAGGCTAGTGACGTGCAGGGGCTGACCGCCGCAGTAAATTTACTTGCGGCAGTCGGCAAGCGGTTAATGTCCATTTGACCTTCTATGGGGGTCCATCGCTTCTGGTGAGTAGGGTCTCAGAGGGGATTGAGACATCTTTGCACTGATTGCGATTTGGAGCACTACAGAACTATTGATTGCAGCACTTCAAGCACGTTTATTATATTCATTGCACATTATATTGGACTATTTTAAACACTTCTTATTATATTTATTGCACATTATATTTGACTATTGTTCAGCATTATATTTATTGCACTTTATATTGGACTATTTTCAACACTATTGCACCTGCCTAGAGTCACACTAAATATTGATGTATTGTAGCACGATTAGCATTTCATTTCAAGTGTGCTATTTGCATTTTGAATCTGTTGCTGTCAACTCTCAATATGAGATCCAAAGAGCTGTCACTATCAGTGAAGCAAGCCATCATTAGGCTGAAAAAAACAAAACAAACCCATCAGAGAGATAGCAAAAGCATTAGGTGTGGCCAAATCAACTGTTTGGAACATTCTTAAAAAGAAAGAATGCACCGGTGGGCTCAGCAACACCAAAGGACCCAGAAGACCACGGAAAACAACTGTGGTGGATGACCGAAGAATTCTTTCCCTGGTGAAGAAAACACCCTTCACAACAGTTGGCCAGATCAAGAACACTCTCCAGGAGGTAGGTGTATGTGTGTCAAAGTCAATAATCAAGAGAAGACTTCACCAGAGTGAATACATAGGGTTCACCACAAGATGTAAACCATTGGTGAGCCTCAAAAACAGGAAGGCCAGATTAGAGTTTGCCAAACAACATCTAAAAAAGCCTTCACAGTTCTGGAACAACATCCTATGGACAGATGAGACCAAGATCTTCTTCTACCAGAGTGATGGGAAGAGAAGAGTATGGAGAAGGAAAGGAACTGCTCATGATCCAAAGCATACCACCTTATCAGTTAAGCATGGTGGTTGTAGTGAAGCGTTTCGGGCAATATTATCTGCTCATATTCAGCCAAATGCTTCAGAACTCATTGGACGGCGCTTCACAGTGCAGATGGACAATGACCCGAAGTATACTGCGAAAGCAAAGAAGAGGTTTTTTTAAGGGAAAGAAGTGGAATGTTATGCAATGGCCAAGTCAATCACCTGACCTGATTCCGATTGAGCATGTATTTCACTTGCTGAAGACAAAACTGAAGGGAAAATGCCCCAAGAAAAAGCAGGAACTGAAGACAGTTGCAGTAAAGGCCTGGCAGAGCATCACCAGGAATGAAACCCAACTTTCTGGTGATGTCTATGCATTCCAGACTTCAGGCTGTAATTGACTGCAAAGGATCTGCCACCAAGTATTTCTGCCACCAAGTATTTAAAAGTGAAAGTTTGATTTATTATTGTTAATCTGTCCTATTACTTTTGGTCTCTTAAAAAGTGGGAGGCACATATACAAACTGTTGTAATTCCTACACCGTTCACCTGATTTTGATTTAAACACCCTCAAATTAAAGCTGAAAGTATGCAGTTAAAGCACATCTTGTTTGTTTCATTTCAAATCCATTGTGGTGGTGTATAGAGCCAAAAAGATTAGAATTGTGTCGATGTCCCAATATTTATGGACCTGACTGTATATGTATTTTGGTAACACTGATATATATATATATATATATATACCTAAAGGGTTTCACCATTGTCAATTTTGCAAACGCTGTCTTTTTGTCATTTAGTTTTAATTAACTGTAAACATAAGTCTATGGTTAGCGGTTAGCTTAAAGAGACACTGTAGCTTTGCCCATTAAATGGTAAGCTGACTATTTTTTTTGTCCTTGGGTTTACATATCCTTTAAAAAAAAAGGAAATTAAAAAAAAAAAACTATATTCTACTGCACACTTAATTTCGTGTTTACGCATGCTTTAGCAATAATGTTTGCCTGGTAAACATGTGGCAATGAGCATAGAGTGCTACCTGCTGGCTGCAAAGGCATATGAAATACATATAATCAATAAAAGTAAATAAAAAAAAATATTATTTATTTTAAGCTGCATGTATCTATTTCTAAACAAAATAAAAATATAAATATAGGTTAAAAAGAACATACATTAAACATTTCTTTTAACCTATTATTTTTCATCACCACTAATTATTGTAGCTTGAACCTCATTCTGACAGCTATTGCTTAACATCCACACTGTCCATTTTAATCTTCTAGATGTTCTATCAACTGTTCTATAAAAGCTACTGTTGTGTAAAATCAGTCTTGATGATCGATCTTCCCTGGCATTAATAGGTATGGTATAAATTATGTTTTTTATTACACAGAAATTCAATACGCTTAGATCTCGGCAAATCACAGCCCATTCAAACACTGTTATGTGTTGTGTAAAATGTTGTCTGTGTAGCTAACAGTTCTAAAAAAAATCAGCTACGTTCCTGACATAAACATATTCTGAAGCAGAGAAGTAAGATGCAGTCTGTGCACCTGCGGGTTCTAAAGTTAGAAGTATACATTTTTACACTAAAGGGAATTAGACAAAAAGAGAACCATCATTTTAAAGAAGAATTCCAGCTCTAATGTTTTTTACATAGCTACATTGGTCCAGTTTGGGCCAATGTAACTATGAATTTACAACACCTGTGGGATTTCTCTAGAACAGGGGTCTAAAACTTAGTTTCATCCTGGGCCGCTTCACTATTACGGTTGCCCTCAGAGGGTCGGTTGTATCTGTAGGACTAGATGTCCCTCCCTTACATCACTTCTTATGGGTAATTTATCATGTTTATTAAATAATGAATATGAAATCTGCTATCATGCTATAAAATTAATAATCAAGTGTACTATTATATTTTTAAGTGATTTGTCTCATTTAAAGTCCTGTGACCAATTTCCTCCTTTTGTATATATATTTGGGACGGAGGCTCATCATTCATGGTGCCACAGACCACATTTTATCTATTGCTTTACATCACAATGCACTCTCTTACCTTGTGCTTCTACCACGAAGAAGCTGGGGGCTGAACTGGGAAGCCAGGAGTTCAGGTTCTGGAGGAGAACCAGAGGAGGGCTGGAGTCAGCCTATTCTGAGACCAGGGGAGGCAGGGACAAGGGAGTGGAGGATCTGTAGAAAGAGTTATGTCTTCCTCTCTGCTGCTGACTGCTGAAGTGGGAGAGATGAGCCTCTCCATTGCTGCATATAGATGTGCAAGTTCTGGCAGAGGAGTTCTGTCCTCCTCTCTGCTGTTGACTGCTGAGAAAAGGTAGGGGCAGAGAGGAAGGGGGGGGGGGCGCAGATGCAGAAGAAGTGTCAGGCCACATGAAATGGCCTGGCGGGCTGGATATAGTGAAAATCACTATAGTAGACTCAGCTACTCCAATGATCTCCACTATCTTATGGGTCCCGTGCTGAGCGGTAGCTTTGCTGCATTGTGACCACAGGAGGTTGGCTGCTGGGTATGGGTGCTATTCAGAGAATGTTTTTCAGTTTTTCATTTTCTCAATGAATGCAAAGTGTTCTCTAATTGGATGAGGTGGGGAGGTGGGCAGGTGATGCCACCCTTCACACTAAGGTCAATAAAAGAATGCTTTATATTCATTGAGAAAATGTGAAGCTGAATGATATCTGTGCCCAGCCGCCAACCTCCCATGTTCAGAATGCAGCAGGGAATAAGCTCAGCATTGGACCTGGAAGTTAGGGGAGATTAGTGGGGTAGCAGTGTCTATAACAGCGATTTTCAGCTTCCATAAGGATCTCATATGTATGGTATATGCATATCTGAAATTCTTCTTTAAAGGCATTGTTCAGTTTACATTTTTTGTTTTGTTGTTTTATCTAGCTATATGTGTAGTTATATACCCAGTGCTATTTATTGCCTTATCTTGTAACAATGGGCTCACATGTTTTGGCTGTAGTTTGTAGCCTCATGGCTGCTCAATCCCCCTATGTCCACGGTTTGCTATGACCAAAGAGACAAGCAATTTCTTGTTCTGAGTCACGTAGCATCCAGTGCATGCCTTGCCATTTCCTCTGTGTTTCATAACAAATTGTAATGTGATAAAAAACGGATGAAAAACTGATGAGCACTGATGAGCGCTGATGAAAACCTTCATCCATTTTGACGTGACTGAACTGATGAATTGAACGGTCCGCATGTGTAGAAGGGGCCTAACTCTACTATAGGTTGCGCATACAAGGCAACAAATGACACCATGAAAAAACAGAATCAATGCACATACAAACGTACATACGTGTAGCGCTTCACTAATAGTCAGTATTACAAAGGTATCAGAAAAAAAAATTGATATACAACAAACTACAATCCATGCAGTAAAAGTCCATCAGTTCTGTCCACATGTGCAATTAGTGAAGGTATGCGCATAATCCACAGCAGTAAAAATTAACAAAAAAAAAAGAAAAACCTTAAAAAATTAAATGTCTCTTTAAATAGCTACTTCTTAATGTTTTCCAACTCTAGTGTTTAGAAATCTCAATACTCTGTGATCCCTTCACCAGATGTACTCTCACCTGAGGGATATGACCACACTGTGCATACAGTATGGTCTATATGAGCCTTGTCCCTCTCAGAGGGGTGGAACTTGCTTCACTAGTGTGTAATTTACTGTTTTTTTAAGTAGCACTGCCCCCTTGGGAGCTTCTGATAATGGATTCCCCTGGGTTACCCATAGCAACAGTCTGTTAAACTTATCACTTTAAGTCCTTGGCTCAGTCAATGAACAGTTTAGGGGATTTGTTTTTTTTGTGTTTTATTTGAGAACATGGATGGGAGAAGGGATGAGTGGGATACTCCAACTTAGGAACTATGCACAAATCCCAAGGACTGTGTGCGGCAAGGCCGCTGCTTCCCCTTGCCACTGAAGTGAAGATATAGAAAGCGAACTCTGCTTTAGGTTACTCTTCATGGTCTAACTTGGCACCCCCTTTCTTATTTGCTGTGTGTGCTAGCTCCTGTCCACTGACTCTCACCGGAGTGGTCCCTTCCTGGGCAGACCCCGGGCAAGCTCCCTGGTACTCACGGACACTGTTTTTCCTCAGGTTGCTCTGCCACTTGCTCCACCGTCAGTATCCTCCAGAACTCTTAGGTCAGCACCACACTTCTGGTCCACTAGGCCGACTGCCCGTGACCACTTTCCACACTGACAGGAGGAGAGACAGTCATCTCCCTCCTTCTGGGACCTGGCTTCCCGCCCAAAGATGCCCTGTCACATGTGCCCTTGGCTTTTATGACCAATCCCAGGATGCACCACTGTTGTGCCTCCCACTGGAACAACCACAAAAGCCTGTGTGTCACTGGCTGGATTTCCTCCACTGTCCAACAGGCTCCACTATTGGATACAGTGGGGACACTCTCTCAGACCAGGTGAATCACACATGGACACATGCAACAGGCCTAACTATCGATCAGGCTCTCCTGATAATAAGCAGGCAGAGCAAACACTATGCTTTTTCTAGCACCTATCTAGGAGGATGCTACACTTGGTGGATACAATAGCCATGCCATTCTCCATAGATCAATGCATATAAAAGGAAATACAATCGCCAAAGATAGTGCTTTATCCTTTAAAATAATTAAATGCCACAAAAAAGCTTACAGAAATACGCTGACTTTGTGATGATGTTGACAGAGAACCACACTAACCATCGCATGCAGCAAATCCATGGTGTATATGAACGCCAGCAAACAGTCCCCACATTCCTGTGAATACATCACCATTCGACCCAGAGAGCATTGTGACATCATCAAGCCCCTTATCTAACATGTGCAAGGGTCAATGCACATGTTATGCAGTTGAAAAACATAGGTTGCAGTTAGAAAAATGTATAATGCCTTTAGGCAAAAGACGTTTTTATTGCACATTACATATAATAAATATAATAGAACAGGGTGTGGAAGGGTTAGAACCACTGTCTGTTTGAATGTCTGCCTGTATCCAGACATTAGTACAGATTCCCCTGTATTTTCCATCCCAATGATGGAAAATCATTTTCACTCATATCCCAGGATAGGAGCGAAAATCTTCCCAAGGGACAGGACTCTCATCTTTGACAGTTTTCAGTGGAAGAGGTCTACCCATTGGAAGTCAATCTGTTTACTCATATTTTGGTGACAACAGTGACAGACAGTTGTAAAAATCTGACAACAGTTCACACCTAAACCTCAAAAAAATTCTATAATTATTTTTAATTGGATTGCTGTAAGTAAGTGGATGCCCTTCCCAGGGCCTAATTGATTTGTATTTCTTGAGTTTACCTTCATATTTATGGTGCCGTTGCTGAACAATATCTAACACTGCATGACGTTAGACCTCAAGACACCGTCCAATGTCTGGACATGTTAAAAAAGAAGGCAGCATTGTATTGCCTAGAATAAATGCATTGTCTGCAAATAGCAAACAGTTGGCTTGGCACTAGAAGCCATTAGAGTGCATACACTGTGCATAGAACAGAGAATTTTATTGTGTCATAGAAGATACAAGAATGGGAAAAAATGAGCAAGGAAGATCCCAAATCCCAATTCTTTTGTGTCTAACATGTCACTATTAGGGGAAATTTTGCTAAAATTTGCCAAAAGCAGCAAATTGCATTTGAGTCAAAGGTAAGAGTTTAGTTACTGTCCCTTTAAGATGGAAAAAAAGCCATAAATAAAACATAATTTTTCAGCCTAATGATCACTTAGCTATTATTTGTACAGAGTGAGCGCAAAATTTCTATGTTATTAAAATGAAAGATTGTAAGTTCACCAAAATTTGCCAATCACCCCAACTGGGATTACTAGGGTAAGGCACGAGATACCATGTAACTTAAGGTCAGCTTAAGGTCAGCCTTGGTTGGGAGTAGGGGTAGCAATTCATTTTTCATTAATAAGGAAGTTCTTTATTTTTATTCAGCTAAACATTTCTATTTTTTTATTTATTTCTGTACCTGCAATCTTTAAAAAAAAAACTAAAACTGTCGATTGTGATTTTTATTTTTGAAAATTCTTCACAGTCTTGATAATATTTCATGTAATCTTTCCACAACCAATCCCACATTTTGATATGGAAAGGCAGTCAAGCTTAAAGTGATTGTAAAGTGCAATGGTTTTGCACAGAGCAGCCCCAATCCTCCTCTACTCAGATCCCCATCGGCGGTCCTAGTTTCATGCCTTCCACCAAGTGCAACAGAGCAACTTGCTATGCGTACTCGCTTCTGAGCCCTGCTCTGTGTGTCCATGAGACACACAGAGTGGGGCTTTGCCCAGCCTCAAGGTCCCCCGTCAATGGCTATGAATGACACCAGCGGGAGCCAATGAGGAGAGAGAGAGAGCTGATAGAGCCTTGCCTCTCGTGTACATAGCTGGATTAAGATCAGGCTCAGGAATGTATTTAGAGGGAAAATGCATGCAAAAGGTGTTTTACCTTACTGCATAGAAGGCAGTAAGGTAAAAGACCTTCTGAATTTACAACCACTTTAATTGGGATACTGTTTATACATAAAACTTTGTCGCAGAATATGGATTGACTGATTTCACCAACAAAACATACAAGCCAGGCACCAGGCATACAGGATGATAGATTATATGGCCAAATGTACTGTATGTGGAGTATTGTGTCCAGGTTTTCCAAAAAGAAAATTAGTATTGTTACATTGAGTACAAATGCAATTTTGAAAACTTTGTGATTACAAACTTGTAGCAACAATTTGGGGAAGATCCATTTCTGTTCCACAAAAAGAAAGAGAGGGCATACAGACATAGTGCATTATCCCAAAACCATTGTTTTATTAATAAAAATGGTAAGTATTATACTCACAAGATACCAAATGTAACAATCTCATCACATGGTACAATGTCATCCAATCCCCACTGCATAATGTCATTAGGTAAGAGAAAGTCAAGTTCCAGTAGCCTAACATGTTTCGAGGACTAGCCTCTTCCTTAGAGCCACTGGCTGACATTGTACCATGTGCTGAGCTTGATACATTTGATACCTTTATTGATATTTTTTAATAAAGCAATGGTTTTGGGATAATGCAGTAAGTCTAAGCACCTTCTCTTTCTTTTTATGCTTCCAGTTGTCCAGACTCCCCCAGTCTTAAGAGGGCAGCAAGACTAGGTGTATCCATGCCAGCCAGGATGGAAGTATAGCCTACTTACACTGTGTGGACCCACTCCTAAGCGCAGGAGGTTTTTGTGTTTATGACCATTTCTGTTCCAACATGACTGCCCAAAGCCAGGTCCATAAGGGCAAGTTTTTTGAGAGATTGGTGTGGAGGGACACCAGTGGCCTGCACAGACTACCAACGCTACTGAACACTGACTGCGAGTCCAACATTAGTACCTGCCTTCCCAAATGCTTTTTTGGCTGAATGGACATAAATTCCCACAGATACATTCCAAAATGTTGTGGAAAACCTTCCCAGAAGTGTGGAGGCTATTATAGCTGCAAAGGGGCAGCTAAACCATAATAAGGGCCATGGTTTTAAAATGTAATGTTCAATAAGCTCATATTGGTTTGGTAATCAGGTGTCCACAAATCCTATTGTGTTTGCTCATCAAAACAGAGTCTTAGCATCTGCTTTGCATGCCTGTCCCCTATTTTTAAGCTCTATGGGTAAAAGGTATTGGTGAGTAAAGTCCTGGTAGAACCATTTACCTTAAAGGGAAACTCAAAAATGGAATTTTTCCTATTAATAGTATGTTAAATATCTTTATCTTTGATATCATTCATTTTCTGGCTAGCTGCTTGTCTAGCTTAGAAAGTCTTATCTAAGCTAGACAAACAACGTCTTCCTGTTCTTTACTGACAATGCTATCTCCCTTTATCTGAATTTGCTAAGCTGTCTTTCACTTCCTGAAAGGAAGCCAGGCTAATGACAGCTTCCAAGTTCGGCGGCTGGGTCAGGTGAACACACACGAATGGGGGTCAGACTCGACTGTTCCGTGTGTGCCGGTTCCCATGGAGGTGGACAGGCATTCCTGCAGTTGTGGGCTCCCCCTCCACGGGCCAAGTGGCCTGACAGCAGCGCAGAATGCACACTTGAATCTGGATTAATACTTGCCTGGGGGGCCCCATCTGCCCAGCAGCCCGGCCCCATTCCGCCGCCAAACTTAGCACTGCACTGCTGTCAGGCCACTTGGTGGGGCCCCCGGGCAACTGCCCAGTGTGCCCATTCGGTAAGATGGCCCAGCCTAAAGTCAGTAACTAGCAGATTTGCAACAACTCCTGCGTGTTTACATTAGAGGGTTGGCAGACTTTTAAGATTCTGCTTTCATTAACGCCCCATTCATTTCAATAGCCCTTGTTCACATATGAGTATTCTGCTGCCTGAAGCAAAATGCTCAATACTCAAAAAGGTACATGAGCTTGTTTTTGGCAGATTGCAAGTGTTTTTGGCACCATAGACTTCAAAAGAAACACCTGACAAAAAAGTGCGACAATTCTGAAAAAGAACAATATTTTTCACTTTCTGCTATATAACATTCCCCAAAATAAATGTAAAAATCAAATGTTTTCATCATTTTAGGCACCAATTTGTATTCTGCTACACATTTTTTGGTAAAAAAAATCCCAATAAGCATATTTTGATTGGTTTGCGCAAAAGTTATCACGTCTACAATCATGGGGAAAGATTTATATCATTTTTATTTTTTATTTTTTATACTAGTAATGGCTGCGATCAGCGATTTTTAGTGGGACTTCGACATTGCGGCAGACAGATCAGACCCCTAACTGACATTTTTGACACTTTTGGGGGGACCAGTGACATTACTACTGTAATTAGTGCTAAAAAATGTGCACTGTTACTGTAATAATTACACTGGCAGGGAAGGGGTTAACCCAGGGGCGATCAAAAAATTAAATGTGAGTCTAGGGGAGTGTTTTGTACCTGTGAGGGGGGTGGGCTTATTGGATCAACACAGAGACCTGTGATGATAACTGACAGAACAGCGGTCTGCCGTGTTTACAATGGCAGACCACCGTTCTGTCTTCCCGCGGAATGATCTTGGGTTGCCCAGCGGCAATCGTGGCCACCAACCCCGCAGGTCAGCTTCCCCTTTTGCGAATTGCAGCACGTGCGTGCCTCCCCCGTGCTTGCCCCCGAGGAGCGACGTATGGGTACGGCGATTCGTGCATTCAAGCCAGCCTGCCGCAGTATATCTGTAGTGGTTAAAAAATTGGATTGGAAATTCTTATTTTTATCTGTTTTGAGGATTTTGAAATATAATTTAAAAAAAGTGACAGCTACATGGGAGGATGCACCTTCATTACAACCACCTGATCAGTTTTAGCGTCGTAGAAAAAACAGTCTCTGCATTCCGCAATATTCTTTAAAAAAATTATCTAAAATTATAAAATATTACTCTTAAATTAAGATTCAAAAGATTCTAGTGATTTGACTTTAAACCTGGGGCAGACAAATGATAAAAATGGTTATCAGATTAAATGTGCCAGAAAGTATTCTTCTGGGACTGTCCTGTACCTATACAGAACATCCCAAGCTAGTATGATTTCAAATAAAAAGACTTTTGCATTGTTTAGCTAGTGACTAATTGTAATGGAAAAGTCAATTTAATAATGTTAAATGTATAAAATACAGAATAAACAAAAAAAAAAAAAATAAAAAATAAACAAAATGTCAGATTGCATTCTACAAGGATAATTTGTGTCATTTTCAATTTTTTACATGGACTTATTGAAACAAAGATGAGAAACGTTTAAAAAATCTTTAATGGTTTTTATATATACATATATCAGATATGCAGGACAAACATATCTTCTTATTTAAACTTTAAAAAAAAAACATTGAGTTATCTGAGTTACGCAAGCAATTACAAGTTTGATGGTAGTTCGTACTATAAGAATAAGATCATAGCCTTGTATCCTGGCAACTATGAAGGATCAAAACGTTTTCCCCCGAAGGAATAGAGACTATTGCAAACCAATGTAAACTTTCTTCCTTCTGTAGAAAACACAGGAACAAGCAAGGCAGCACTGCTTGATCTGCAACCTGAGAACTGATTAAGCTTTAACAAGATAGATAAAGGCTACAACAGGAATGCACAGGTGACCCATCAGGGGAAGGTAAAGGATCGACAAGCTTAAAGCCAAACTCTAGGAAAGCAGTTAAATACGCAGGCTATAGTTTGGTTTTCTAAATACATATCTTGGGTACTTGCACACCCAAGGAGTTAAATGATTATGATTTTTTGGGAGGAATTATCTATAGTATGATTGTTAGTGTTTTTGGTTAGGTGATGTTATTGAAAAAGTATTGGTATGTATTTTTTAGATTATCTCGATTGAATGCTAAAGCAGAACATCACTATAAATGGAAAGTTATGCTTTTAGGAATTCCCCTCCCTCCATCTAACATTATTGGGGGTCTATTTGTTTTGGGGAGGAGCAGGTACCTAGTTTTGGCAGGTAGCTGCTCCCAATTCTGCTGGAATTGCCTAGTCAATTACACTGGAAATTCTCTCCCCCCACCCCACCTACAACCTCTTGGAACAGGTCATAAGTCCCAGAAGGCTGCCGGACCATTCACAAAGAACAGCGCGACTCGTGATGCACAGTGGGAAGCCAAATCTAAAGCTGTAAGGAGTCACAGCCAGCTTCCTACAGTAAACATGCCGGCACTGAACACCCAAATACCAGTAAAGAACAAGCCCAGATGAGGATGGCACTGGAACCCTGGACTCACTGAAAACCCAAATACCAGTAAAGAACCAGCCCAGATGAGGATGGCAAACATGCCGGCACTAAAAACCCAAAGGCCAGTAAAGAACCAGCCCAGATGAGGACGGCACTGGAACCCTGGACGCACTGAAAACCCAAATACCAGTAAAGAACCAGCCCAGATGAGGACGACAAACATGCCGACACTGAAAACCCAAAGGGCAGTAAAGAACCAGCCCAGATGAGGACGGCACTGGAACCCTGGACGCACTGAAAACCCAAATACCAGTAAAGAACCAGCCCAGATGAGGACGACAAACATGCCGACACTGAAAACCCAAAGGGCAGTAAAGAACCAGCCCAGATGAGGACGGCACTGGAACCCTGGACGCACTGAAAACCCAAATACCAGTAAAGAACCAGCCCAGATGAGGACGACAAACATGCCGACACTGAAAACCCAAAGGCCAGTAAAGAACAAGCCAAGATGAGGACGGCACTGGAACCCTGGACAAGTAAGTGTCTTTTCATTAAAAGTCTGCAGCTACAGTATTTTTAGCTGCTGACTTTTATTTTATTTATTTTTTGACTGATGATCCTCTTTAAATTGGTTCATCTTGCATTTGGAATAGTTGGGTTTCACAAGTCTTTCTGTTCATTGCATGATGCCAATTCCCGCTTGTTCATTATATATGCATTGTTATACTCATTTGTAGCTAGCTTGAGAAAAAGTTTGGAATGCTTAAAACTGTTGCTATTACCTTACACTTTTTTGGACTGAATAAACTACAAAATGTGCTGCAAATTGTTGAGTGGACCATGAAATGTATGGGAAGCAAAGGTAGGTAGTGGCACTTTTGAACTGTCACACTGCTGATTTGCAAAAAACGTTATAAAAAAAAAAATATATATATATATATATATATCTCAAATAATAGAGGATGCAAACGAATTGTTGTTCCAAATATCCTTTACTTCTGATCTTCATGCATATAAGTAAACATACATTTACAAGCGACTGCATAGTTTCGGACATGCATATGTCCTTCATCAAGCTGCGTGTGTAGCACTAATCCTCAGTACAATCTTTTATCTCTATTACCTCAGTGAGTCCAGCCTCACACTACACAGGTGTATCTCCTTAATCATCAATTTCTAATTGAATCCACTTTAACCCATTATTTTCCAACAACCTCAAAATGATCAACAAATTTTCACACCTTCACATAATACCTCCCCATAGCTAACTGCAATCATTTATTACTAATCTTTTATATCAAAATCACACCAGTGTTTCATATTATTTTCATTAGACGTGTAGATTGGGCACCCCAAAGCCAAGAGTACCCAACCCACACGTGAGTGTCGGCATTAGCAAAACTACCAAATTCCCAACTGTTTACCCAATCTATTCAAGATCTCGCCTTAAACTCCTCATATACCAAAGGAAAATATATACATGCTACCAAGCAAAATGCAAAAATTATAATTATTATTATCCTATTCACAAGAACAAATAGAGATCATAATTTCTATTTAACCCGTTAGGGTATAAAGAATTTAGCTGTTTAATCCACCAAACTTCTCTCTGTCTCAGCCTTAAAGTGCTATCTCCTTCCCTCCTGTATTTTTTTATTTAAAAGTTTAATTTATATATATATATATATATATATATATATACATACACACAGTGCTTTGCGAAAGTATTTGGCCCCCTTGAACTTTTCAACCTTTTGCCACATTTCAGGCTTCAAACATAAAGATATAAAACTGTAATTTTTTGTGAAGAATCAACAACAAGTGGGACACAATCATGAAGTGGAACGAAATTTATTGGATATTTTAAACTTTTTTAACAAATAAAAAACGGAGAAATTGGGCGTGCAAAATTATTCAGCCCCATTAAGTTAATAATTTGTAGCGCCACCTTTTGCTGCGATTACAGCTGTAAGTCACTTGGGGTATGTCTCTATCAGTTTTGCACATTGAGAGACTGAAATTTTTGCCCATTCCTCCTTGCAAAACAGCTCGAGCTCAGTGAAGTTGGATGGAGAGCGTTTGTGAACAGCAGTTTTCAGTTCTTTCCACAGATTCTCGATTGGATTCAGGTCTGGACTTTGACTTGGCCATTCTAACACCTGGATATGTTTTTTTTGTGAACCATTCCATTGTAGATTTTGCTTTATGTTTTGGATCATTGTCTTGTTGGAAGACAAATCTCCGTCCCAGTCTCAGGTCTTTTGCAGACTCCATCAGGTTTTCTTCCAGAATTGTCCTGTATTTGGCTCCATCCATCTTCCCATCAATTTTAACCATCGTCCCTGTCCCTGCTGAAGAAAAGCAGGCCCAAACCATGATGCAAACAAAAAATGGTCCAGGCGCTAATCCCTTGAACATATTCCTGAAAGGTCATAAATCCAGATGGCTATGATATTAGGAATGTGACCAATAATAGCTGTTACACCAAGGCTGCCAAATCCCTAACATGGGATGATGTTCAAACTGTCAAAACTATAGCAAAGAAGGATGGCGCGTCTCTGTATGCAAAATCAGAGTTGGTCTCCATACCAGGCAGTTTGCTTATCTGAGAACTGGCAGTAATTCTTCTAGAATCTGTTGCAATCATAGCAACAGGTTCTAGGCCCGTAGACCTACGTCGGTTCATGCAGGAGGGCCAGCCTGCCGCTGAAAATCGGCGGCGGGCGGTCCGGAAGTAGTTAAAATGTATAGATCTAGGCCCATAGACCTACGTCGATTCACGCAGGAGGGCCAGCCTGCCGCTGAAAATCGGCGGCGGGTGGTCCGGAAGTAGTTAAAATGTATAGATTTGTTGTAGTCCTGGGTCCTCTCGTGGTACTCCCCACGTTTAGTGTCCCTGTCACTTATAGTTGGTGAGCAGTGCCATGCCAAGCTGACCAAGATTTCCTATAGATGCCAATGTATGTTCGCTAGAACTTTTTCCCTGTTCGAGATGTTCTGGCACGAACCGAACAGGGGGGTGTTTGGCCCATCACTAAAGCTAATATAAGCATTTATTGATTGGGTTTGAATCTACTTTAGGGAAATGTTTGACTTTAGATCTTTTTAATGGGCATAGTGGATAGAGCTTTTTTCCAGATGGCTATTGCTCAACACACATAAGAATGGTACTTGTTGGGTATAATTCACATGAAGTTTAGAGGAATAGTTGTGAGATGTGTAAATGTCCATTTGATGCCTAATATCCATAGTACCAGCTATAGTGTTTTATTAATTTAATTTTCCTTCATTTGTCGGTACAACATTTTGTGCTGCCCCATTAATGCCAGTTTAATTTAATGAACAAGTACAGCAAAACATAATTTATTTTCATGCTCCAGAGTCTATGTATAGCCAGATAAAATTAAGAGGGAATGGAAGAAAAAAAAAACAACAATTTTTATTAAGGACTAAAATAATCTCTTCTAGAACATTAAATATGCAAGATAAAAAACACCCATGAAACTTGAAATAAAGCAGGTTATGTGGCAGAGTTAAGATGTCAAGTCATCAAGTTAATTAATAGATGTAATAAAATAATGTTTTGCTATACTTATTAATATTTGACCATCCAAGGACTTCTTCTGGAGAAGAGGAGATGTGTTTGATCTTTCGTGAATTGCAGAGTGTAAGTAATTAAATATATAGTTCATACCCAATTATGCAAACAAACTTCTGTAGAGTTCATTTTAATCACTTTTCACAGTTCATTTCATTAAATACTGGAGTGGGGAATTTGTTTTAATTATATGTATAATATACGTTTTTAAGAAGTCACGGTATGAAAAATTGTACCTCCGACAAGCTGGAGCCTTAAAGGATTCTTCCTTTTCATATGCTCATGTAAATCTGCTGGCTGATTTAAAAGTGTATCATTAATTGTGCTGGGTCACTGAACGATAACTATGAAGTGGTAAAATGATAGATGGCAGTGCTATAGTGAAATCATTTGAAAAAAAGAAGTTTGAAACACAGACAAAAAGACACAAATTAAGTATTTTGAATTTAAAAAAAAAAAGAACAAAAAAATTACATAAAACAAAAATTTGCAAATTATTTCTAAATTTGAGATAATCCTAAAGTGGGTCAATGTTGTTAGGATAAAGCTGTATTAGCTGGTTTGCTGGAATAGGTAAGTAAAGCCATAGAAGAGCTTAAATGCTTAAAGCAGAACTCCAGCATTAAATATAGACGACTAAACATACAGGAGATAATTTAAAAAAATTAAAAAAATGCCTCTCACTGCTATATTTACATGTCCACCACGTAAATGCCTTCAGCACTTTCCCCCTACAAAAAACTCCTCTCAGAGGTCCAATGCAGCTCTTCTTCCAGGTTGAAATTTCCATTGTTCAACCATTTTCTGTGAGTTCAAGTTGTCATAGATACAACAAAAAAAAAAAAGGCAGGAGCTGTAATTATTTTATTAATGACTCTACATAAAACTAAATATAAAAAGTTTTAGTTTTAGACATAGTTTAACAATCTTCTGAAGTACAACCTATAGATTGAGGAACAAGTATTTTTTAGCTTGTCATCTTGCATACACCAATAATGTTATGCCAGACCATTATATATATATATATATATATATATATATATATATATATATATATATATATATATATATATATATATGTAATAAATTAATAACTATTCTATATAAGTATATATACAAGAGGGTCCTAGAAAATGGGATATTTATTGGTCTCAGGCAAGACCTTTATGCATTTCACACCATAAGACTCTATAAGCACCAATTGGTGTGAAGTGCATCAAGACATTAGCTGCAACCCATTAAGTAAACATAACTTTTCCTTTGATTAACTTTTTAATTTTGCAAGTAATTCTTCTGCTTCAGCATATGTGATGGCCCAAGCATTGCTCGGGTCTTTAAGGAGTGCTGCTGTGTAGATGGGCTTCCTTTGTGGCACCAGAGCTGTGTTTTTTTTTATGTATATACAGAACTAAACATACATACTGTACATATATGACATAGAGGGATGTGTGGTAATGGAACATTCGGTGATGAGACGATGCAATCTCCTTCACTAACATCTTCTTCCTCCAGGTTCAGTATGTTCTGTGGAAGCATATTTTACAGCAGGATAACATAGGTATCCAACACTCCCAGAAACAATAAATGCTGAATAGGCTTAGGAAGACTACAATGATGGAATGGAGGCAAGATAGATACGGGCCTCCGGAGATGTGACTATATATTTTCTTGCAGGAAATTTTAATCTGTTGTAGCCTGATTCTGGACTACAGAAACATGGAGAAGGAGACATTTCTCCCTTTTACAAACAGTTTACTTGCACATTCTACTGAGATACTGATTTTATGCTGCACCATTCTCCTCTGGCCATTAGAAGGAGAGCCAAAGCCAAGCCAGCCTATAGACGTCTATGAAGAGTGCAGAAAATACTAGGAGTTACAGTTTGGGATGGCAGCCATATAATGGGACTCATAGACTCTTTAGACTACAAATCCCAATGGGCACTGTACAGTAGGAGGAGGGGAGAGAGGATTTTTGTTAAACTGCCTTAAAAAGTTCTTCCTCTTGGCTCCGAGGAGAGAGAGAGCATGCTCAAAACTAGAGAGAGGGCTATGTGCCCATTATTGACACTGCTAGCAGACACTGAGCCATTGAGAGCAGGACACCAAATGTATCCAACCCATGCCGTAGCTTTACTAGCCCTATACCACACTTGTACCAAACATATACTGCATCTATACAACCCTATACTGCAGTTATACTGAACTGTCACTACTGTACATTTGACCTGCATCTTCACTGCACCTGTACAACACCTATATCGCACACCTTGACTGAATCGCTACTGAAACCGTATTGCACAATAGTTTACTAAAATTGTTCCTAAGTGCACCACCACTTCTTAAAGGCCCCCAAGGATAGCTGGCATAAGAGCAACATAAAGGACTTGTCCCTTCTAGCAAAACAATCCTGCAAGTCCCTTCTCCCCCTTTTTTTAATTTTTACCAACAGTACACATCCAGTCGGTCTAGGCCTAGAAAAGTCGCCATTAATACACTTCAGCAGTATAGTCTCCTGTATTCGGTAAATTAAGCTTTACTACTGCTCACTGCTGTACTTGAGGTGGCCTTGCCACTGTCTATGCTGATCTGAAAGCCAAATGTCATCTTATGCCTAGTCCTGTTTGTTAATAATTTTGTATGCTAATTTGTGTTGTTACCATAGTTAATCCATTTTCTGCATGCCTAGTAACTAACCATACTGGGTACTGTAACAGGAAGTCAGCTAAATCTGGGAATGTAGTCACAGGAAGGAGATACATTTCCACCTGATTTAGAAAGTCCATTAATTAATTTAGGGTGTTGGCTACAGAGCTAGCCAGCAGGAAGTTGAAAGGCCTTCACCTGTTCAGAATGAGGGAGTTAAGGCTCTATAATTGATTCAGAGAAATTCCTATTGTTTGCTGCCTCCAGAAGCTGTGTCCTGAAGCCATGTGGGCTGGGAGCAGGAGGACAGTCAGCGTGTGCCTCCCGACAGGATGTGTGGGCCTGGGAGAAGACCAGGCCCGGAGTGATGTGTGCCCGGGACGGTAACCAAGGGTGAATACGTCTCAAAGGTGAGAAGACGAACTGTTGATGTGAAAGAAACAAAAGGACTGTGTTGCCCTGTGAAGCTATTATAAAAGGACTATTGAGTGTCCGCTATGTGACAAGGAAGTCTGCCCGACGGTAGGTTGGAGACAGACACTTAGGCAGGTTCCAGTTGTGAGAAGGTAGCCGCCCACAGAGGCAAGGATTTATTTTCTGTTTTATTTTATTTTGGATGTTTTGCTGCATACAGCCTGGTGAAGAAAACACCATTTAATAAACCACACTGTTTGTTTGCAAGCACTTGTCGGCTACCTCTCTGGGAAAACGCACCCCCCAAGGGGTCATCCACACCCGCCACCGAGCTAATCCCTTACATATGGTGGAGGTATGCAGTGGGCATAAGCAGAGATCCCTGCAAGGAAGTGCAAATGTTTGATGAACTTTATCTGGTGCATGAGATTGCACAATCTATGTGTGCAGGAGAGAAGATCCTGACAGAAAAAAAAAAAAAGTGTTTTAAAGAGACAGCGGTCTCAAAATTATTTGATGAACTTTGTTGTGTCTGGTGCAAGTGACTGCACAAACTGTGTGTGCAGGAAAAGAGATCTTGCAAGAGAGAGAGAAAAACTACATGTGTTAAAGAGACAGTGGTCTGAAAATTTTTTGCTGCACTGTGAAAAATTTGTTTGTGGAGTTATTGAAGATGGGGCGTTCAAAACGCCTGAAGAATGCAAAGATAGATGAAATGAGAGACCGGATTCTATGGATGGAGGGGATGTTGCCGTCTGAACCAGCCCCATCCATGCCTAAAGAGAGTCTACTAAAGAGGAAGGTTGTTGTCCCTAGCAACACTGATGAAACCGCTATGGAGACGCAGTGTGCTCAGATGAAAAGTAAACTCAAAATGGAGGAGATGTTGAAACATCTGATTATATCAAATGCAGCTCAACAGCAAGCAAATGCAGCTCAACAGCAGGCAAATGCGGATTTTCAGCAGAGCTTTGCAGCTCAACAAAAGGCTCATCAAGAGAGCATGGCAGGCTGGAAACAGAGACGCCAGCAGCCAATGGAGGCCATCGGTTTGGAGGAAACCGAGTATGTGTGCAGGGCTGAGTTGGATGCCTTGCAACGGAAAATGGAAGAAAAGGAACAAGCCTTGGAATTGCTTAAAATGGAGCATAGAAACTTGCAGGAAATGAATGAACTACTCAAGTCTCATGTGTTACAGTGGGAAGAATCCACTGCTCTTCTTTTGGTCGAGTTGCAAAAACGCAGAGAGACTATAATGGAGAAAGATACCATCCTCATGGAAAAGGAAAGTGAAATTCAGACTTTGCAGAAGCAAAGTATGGCTGATATGTTGGAGTTGCGTAATCAGCTGGAAAAAAGTCTTCAGTCTTTGGGAGCTACAAAAATAGACCTGCAGGAGTCGCAGGAACAGAATGTCGCTCTGAAAACGACATTGTCTCTCAGCGACAACGAGAAAAGTGAAAGAGAGGCTAAATTACTGAGTACTGTGTATGAGCTCACTACTTTGAGCAATGTGGTAAATGAATGGCGTGCGGACTGTGAAAGTTGGAAAGGGGAAGCCCAACGTGTCCAGCAGCAGTTAAAGGAGAAAGAAGCCTGTGTGGCAGAATTACATTCTTATTCCCAGATGCTAGCCAATGAGGTGAAGGCTCTTATGCAGGGAAAAGGAGATTGTGAACATAAGAGGGAAAAAGTAGAGGCACAGCTTCTGGAATCGCAAGTCAAGGTGTCAGAAGGTGACCGATTGTGTGCTAAGCTGTCAGAGAAGGCAAACCGACTGCAGGTTGAGTTGGACAATGTTACAAATCAGCTTTCTCAAGCAGACAGCAAATCTAGAGAAATTGCGGAAGATTTTTCTATCTTGGAATCGCAGCTGCAAGACACGCAGGAACTCTTACAGGAAGAGAGGTGTCAAAGGCTGAGTTTTAGCACAAAGCTCAAACAAATGGAAGATGAGAAAAATGGCTTCCTGGAACAATTAAAAGAGGAGGCGGAAGCAAAGAAAAACCTATCAGAGCAAGTCGCAACATTGCAAGCTCAGATAGCGGATATGAAAAAACGCATGGAAGAAAGCGTTGGTTCATTACAGTGTGTTGAAGATGTGAAAAAGAAGTTTGATCAGATGCTTGGTGAAGAGAAGACTGTGTCTGCAAAATATGCAGAAGAACGCGCACGTGCAGAAACGGAGGTGCGTGATAACGAGAGCAAAGCCCTGTTCTTGGCTCGCTCTTTGGAGGAAGCTCTAGAGTGTAAGGCTGAACTAGAAAGTGTTAAACAGCTGCGTACAGAAATGGAAGAATTGGTCAGCTCCAAGGATGATGTTGTGAAAAGCGTTCAGGAGCTAGAAAAGTCTAAGCGAGCCTTAGAACAGCAACTAGAAGAGATGAAGATTCCGTTGCAGGAACTGGAAGAGGAATTCCAGGCAACAGAGGATCTGTCCCAAAGAGGGGATAGTGTGCCTGATGCAGTTTTTAAAAGGATCAGTGTTTTGGGGTCTGTCCGGAGTGAGCCTCAGAAATGTGATGACACGTGGCTTGAATCACCCCTTTGGAATAAACCGTTCCTTCAAAAACTTCAAGCATTGGAAAATGTATCATTAGAGCTTCAGCAAACAAAAGAGTTGTGTAAGAAATGTGATGATTTCTCAGTTCAGGCTGAAAACCTAGTGGAGAAAACTAAAGCGGAGAAAACTAAAGCAAGTGATATAAATCTGGGAGAAAAAAGCAAACGCCACCTAGTGGAGAAAACTAAGGCTGTTGGTGAAAACGTGAAGCAAATGAATAAGTGCCTTTCAGGGAGTGTTTCCAAAATGGAACTGGTGAAAGACGGGTGGCAGAAGTTTGATCGTGATCTTGAGATGCATTCCATGTGGAATTCAGATAGAGAAAAGGAACTAGGTGACTTTGAGCGGTCAAATAGTTCAGCAGAAAGTGCATTGAAGAAACCTGTAAAAGAATGTGTTGCAGTTCCATGCTTCTTCACTGATGCAGAGAGGAGGTCTATAATGGATACCACCCAGATCGCTGGGTTCAACTGTGTTGTTGCCTTTGACCCCTATGTTGGTGGAAGGAAAGTTGATGATGTTCTGGTTGGCTTCTTCTGTGAAGAGTTTGGCAAGAAATATAAACTCAATATCAAATCAAATAGTAGGCCTTTACTGCGACTCGCTCAGGAGGGCGAAAAGTTTAAGAAGTTGATGAGTGCAAATGCTTCAGATCTGCCTATGAATATGAAATGTTTGGTGAATGATATTGATGTCTCTGGGAAAAGGAACAGGGGTCACTTTGAAGAAATGTGTGACAGCCTGTTGTCTCAATTGGAAAATCCTCTGCACAGCATCTTAGAGCAAGCAAAGCTCAAGAAGGAAGATCATTCCCTTTTACAACAAAAAGTCAATGATTGTGTACAGCTGTATGGAGAGGCAACTCAAGTCACAGAGGGATGTCAAGAGTCCCTACTTGGAACAAAGCTTAGTGAAGCAAAGGTTCTCAAAGTTTGGTGGAAAACATTTATGGATTGCAGAGAGAGGCGTCTTAAGAATGTTGAAGACATTAAGACTAGCCCAATTGAGTTGCCTATGGATCACGGTCCTCCGTGGTGGATTGGACAGACGGTTATGAGGGACAAGCTGTCTGACATTTATGAGAAAGCTGTCAATGAAGATGACAGAAACGAGAAGGAGCGAAATGATGCCAAAAATGCAGTTGAAGAATGTGTATATGAGATGAGAGACAAACTGTGTGGCATTTATGAGAAATCCGTCAATGAAGATGACAAAACAGTTTCATCCGGAAGCTTGAGGATAATAGGAGGCTTATCAGTGAGTCAGCAGTGCTTGACACATGCGTGCCTGGAAATCTGTGTCCCAACCCTAGGGTTGAAACAAGAGGGGGGGGTATGTAACAGGAAGTCAGCTAAATCTGGGAATGTAGTCACAGGAAGGAGATACATTTCCACCTGATTTAGAAAGTCCATTAATTAATTTAGGGTGTTGGCTACAGAGCTAGCCAGCAGGAAGTTGAAAGGCCTTCACCTGTTCAGAATGAGGGAGTTAAGGCTCTATAATTGATTCAGAGAAATTCCTATTGTTTGCTGCCTCCAGAAGCTGTGTCCTGAAGCCATGTGGGCTGGGAGCAGGAGGACAGTCAGCGTGTGCCTCCCGACAGGATGTGTGGGCCTGGGAGAAGACCAGGCCCGGAGTGATGTGTGCCCGGGACGGTAACCAAGGGTGAATACGTCTCAAAGGTGAGAAGACGAACTGTTGATGTGAAAGAAACAAAAGGACTGTGTTGCCCTGTGAAGCTATTATAAAAGGACTATTGAGTGTCCGCTATGTGACAAGGAAGTCTGCCCGACGGTAGGTTGGAGACAGACACTTAGGCAGGTTCCAGTTGTGAGAAGGTAGCCGCCCACAGAGGCAAGGATTTATTTTCTGTTTTATTTTATTTTGGATGTTTTGCTGCATACAGCCTGGTGAAGAAAACACCATTTAATAAACCACACTGTTTGTTTGCAAGCACTTGTCGGCTACCTCTCTGGGAAAACGCACCCCCCAAGGGGTCATCCACACCCGCCACCGAGCTAATCCCTTACAGTACCAATATATTAAGTTTTCCTTTATTACGCGGTTTTGTGCCTGTTTTCTTTGATATAGCGCTATAATTGGGTTCTAAGTTTTCATTTAGCAATTTCCTGTAATATTGTATGTTTGTACACTCAAACCGGTGTGCCAGAGGAGCTGAAGTTCTTGAGAAGGCCTAGGTAAATGTAGCACGACCCCCATTGGGGCTGCTGAGTATGTTCACTTCCTCTGCACTCCCTTGACCCTGAGGCACCTCAAACCCGCTAGACACTGTTGGTTCTGACATAATAACTCAGAGAGACAACAATGACACTAAAATATTAATTTATCAATTTACTGATGTAATAAAGGAATAAACAAGTACAGTCTCAACACAACAGGAAAGAGTGGCAAAAGCACATTTGAGAGTCTGAATCTCCGGATCCCAGAACCACTGAAAAGCCCAAGACTCGGAATCTCATGCAATAATAATATAGCTTTGAATAGATATAACAATATCTAACTAGAGATGCATATATATATATATATATATATATATATATAAAACAGTAATGCAACTTTTATGAACCTGTGAGAGTGACAACCAGACGTTTGGATCTATATTATCTATAGATAAACAGTCAATTCTAACCAACTCAGCTGAATGTATATATTTGTAGATCTATTTCAATAGAATACCTTTCAACCTTGCATATAAACTGAAAGAGTGCACTCTATCACCTCTAGGGGGCCCCCTTAGCTATAAATTACGTGAGTCTCTTCTTGACAAGGCCTTGCAAATCTTTGCCGGCAGTAAGAGCTCTGGTCATTCACATAAATTACACTTGTAATCCAAAGGGAAAAGGAGGCATTCGTAATGCAAATTCTGCTTGGGGTGAAGACAGTATGAATCACTGTAAGTGTATAAATGCGGCCTTCCGGTTCACCACGCACTGCCAAAGCTCAGGAGTGTCATATGGCAACTGCTCCAACTATATTAAAGTTCTCACTGTGCCTGTACTGCATCACAGACTCTTTCTATCTGTCAGTGAGCTACTGCAATCACTACAGTTAGATCTCTCTCACCCAATCCTTCAACACTCCTCTTTGGCAGATCCCTGCACCAGATCAGTCCCCTCCCTGTGACATCCGCCACCTCTCCAAGGTGTCTCCGCACTAGGCCGCAGCTTCTGCTCACTCTGCTCTCCGCAGCGGTCCTCCTGCTCTTCCGACCCTCCGCACCTCACACGGTCCCCGAAGCAAGAGAGCGTACATCCAGGCCCCACCCTTTATTTATCGTCTCTCCCATAATCCTCTGCGGAACCCTTAGCTCCCTGGGAGTATAGTTCAATCCTGCCACTTTACACAGTCTTTATTCTTCTTCGGACTATATCTCCCACAATCCAACATGCCTCTCTTTAGGAGAACCCACAATAAGCACCAAACTTAAAGGAACAGTACATCAGCCACAATTATACTGGATATGATTTCTTCACTTGGCTACATAAAGAATGAAGGACCCATCCTACTCAGCTGCCCCTACAGGGATAGCACTATACTGTTTATTTTAAACCTGATAGGGTCACTGTAAGGATTATTTTTGATCCTGTTGGTCTGCAAGAATGAGGAGATGAAGAAGCAATCGGTAACTTTTAAAGTGTGACTTGAAGCTTACACAGGGCTGAGTAGTCTCTTCGCTCCCACATGTAAAAGTACTGTGTGCCTCAGTAACCAACCACCAAGCACCAGCTTTTCATGTAGGAGAAATACCAAAAACTATAGAGTAGGTAACTTTACTTACCTGGGAAAATGGAGCTGAAGTGTGCTGTTGGGACGGTAAGTATAATTAACTGGCAGAGCTGACATTAAAGTGGAATTAAAGCTATCTACTGTATACTTACCTCCACTCCAGTGACGGGGCATCCACAACTCCCTTGCTGGCATCGACACCTTCCCCCTGTCTTCTTACAGGTTCACGATCTTCAGCTAAATTGATTGACAAGCCCAGAATGACATCATTCTCATACAGATGCATGGGAGTGGATCCATCCAGACACCAAGGCATGCCAGTTATGTATATTGAGCTGCATATGCACAGCTCATTGTACAATCTGAAAACACTTGCAAACAGAAGTATAAGAAGCTTTTATTGTAGAAGACACATAGCCTGCCATGGGTTTGATCTATATTAAATATTGTACCAAGTGGCAACATAAACCCTTCCTGGGAGGAATACAGGAGGAATACAGAGTAATAGGAGGGCTAAAATACCTTTCCTGGAGAAAATGCTGCTTACAGCTCACTCCTGTGCCATGTGATCAAAATCTAAGGGATTTGGCCACATGCTCTTTGCTAATGGGAAGGATCAAAGTTTGGAGTGATTGATCCCACTGCAGAATTTGTGTGACCAAATCCTTATATTTGCTTATGAAAGCAGCCCTAGAGTTAAAGAGGAACTACAGTCTGCTCACATATTTTGTAATAAAAACATCTTTGCCATTCTGAAGCTTCCCTCCAACCCCTTTACATAATATTTTATACATACTGTGATTCTATACTTGCCAAATATGCTGCAGAAATCTCCCTCCACTAAGTCTGGCTGCAGCCATTTTAACTGTGGGCAACTGAAGCTGCTGCCTGTTTGCTTCCTGGATTTACACAGACACACAGAGGCACACAGATACACATATACATATATACAGACATACACACATACAGTATATACAGACTAGGGATCGACCGAGTATCGGCAAAGCTGATATATCGAGGGCCGATCTGCACTTTCCCGGATATATATCGGCCCCTGAGGTTACTGATATTTTAGGAAAGTGCTTGTATCGGAGTGATGCCTGCAGCTAGAGGCATCACCTCGGTACCAGCATGCATAGCTGACGGTCGGCAGTGTCTTATAATGACAACCGATGCGGCTGAGAAGCTTCTCAGCTGTCATTACAAGGAGCGGGAGGGGACGTCCCCCCTCTCGCTACCTTCTGCGGCTAGCCCGGGTCTCCCATCCCACCAGGAGACCCGGGCATCCTACCTGCGCGGCCGCCGAAGACCCGATCAAAGCCGCATTCGGGCTCTGATCGGGTCTCCATGTAAAAACCTGGAAGTGATGTCGTGACATCACTTCCGGGTATTTGGCGCCAAATTATTAGTTGATCACTAATACACACGCACACGCACACACACACACCACTGCTGGCCTGCGTATTTCTCCTCCCTTGATGTATACACATGGATCTCTGCAGTCTCCTGTTATCTCTGTCCTCATTCAGCCCCCTCCAGCTCTGCAGCTCTCCTTGGCTCTCCTCTGACTCATCCCTCCCTCCCTTGCTGGCAAACTCTCACGGCAGTTGGAGAGAGAGCTGTGCATGATGTCATTAGCATAGGGGCTAATTACCAGTCAAGAAAGAGGAAGTGGGCTGTATAAGGTATTTACTGACAGAAATAAAAATGTTTTACTATCCAAAATTAAAACAACAAGGGCAGAGTATTTAATGGATGGAAAGATGAAAAAAATACTGAAGGTCCACTAAAGAAAAGCATTTAAACCCTTCTCCATTTTATTTCTCTCACATTTATCCATCCCAGCAAGACTATTCACTTACCTTTTTGTGAAAGTCCGCTTTAAAGACAACAGGAAAAAAAAATAAGATTGTGTTTTATGTGACAGCAATACTAATTTTGGTGTATAAATGACTGTAGGATTACATAAACAAAGCAGGAATTCATTTTTCTGCACAGCAGGCTGTATCTAAAAACACACAGCTCACACATCTAATGCCACATTACATTGTATTGTTAGATGATTTGCAATCTGCATCTCAAATGACAGCATTGTAAATTTTACTAAGCACACGAACACAAAAGCCGAAGTGTAGATCTTTCACGGTAAGAAGCTAATAATATTTGCATGAGGAAATTAGAAAACCCACGGGCAGTGACCTGGACACCGGCTGTATTTATATCGATCAAAGACTATCATAATTCCAATCATTCAAAATATTATTTGGTGCTCTCTGATGAAATTGCAAATGAAAAATACTAAAATTTAAACCTGAACTCCGGGCAGCTTATAAAAACATCATTCAAAGTAGATGCATGCCTAATCACTAAAATTTCACATAAACTTTAAAGAGACGCTGTCACTTGCCTATGTAGTTCAAAGTGATAGTGCCTTTGCAATGGCCCTTCAATAGCCCCTATACTCATAGCTACCAAATAAGGAACTTGTGAAAGAGGGACACCTTGAGGTGGTGTGGTGCATGCAATGTGTTGTGCCCAAAAGGGGCATGGCTACACTGCCCTGAATATTGGGCATTAACCATATAAGAACCAAGCCCATTTCTGACACATGTTGTTTACAAGGTAAATCCAGTATTTTTTTAACCCCCAAACATATATTTATTTATTTTAGCAAAGACTCTGGAGAACAAAATGGCGGCCATTGAAATATTTTTTTGTCACACAGTATTTGCACAGCGGTCTTTCAAACGCAATTTTTTTGGAAAAAATACACTTCACTGAATTAAAAAAAAAACAGTAAAGACAGCCCAATTTTTTAATATATTGTGAAAGATGATGTTACGCTGAGTAAATAGATACCCAACATGTTGCTGTTTAAATTTGCACATACTCATGGATTGGTGGCAAACTATGGTACTACAAAATCTCCATAGGCAACATTTTCAAATGTTTTAATGGTTACCAGTTCAGAGTTACAGAGGAGGTCTTTTGCTAGACTTATTGCTCGTGCTCTGACGATCACGGTGATACCTCACTTGTGTGATTTCAACACCGTTTACATTTTCGGGCACAGCAGCAGGAACTCCAGAGCATGCGGCTGGGCACAGCATTGTGTCCCTCCTCAGCTCCCACCTCCTGAGCCCCTCTGCTAACCTAATGGAGCCCAGAAAAATATATTTATACACCCCCTATGCAAGTAGGAGTGAGGGTGTAATTTACTGACCCCTATTTTTTTTGTTAGGGTCCCTTTAAATGATGCCATCTTTCATGCTGCAAGAGTACTGGCAGCTCTGGACAGGGTGGTGTCAAGGAGAAATTAAGCAAATTGTTATATTTATATTACACTTGGGCAATGTCAATTTTTATTTTGACGTGAATGCAGAATTAGACTACAACTACATCCTCTGAATCCATTGGCATGTGACTTCCATCCTATTGCAATATACATAAATTGAAATATTCAGTTGTGTACATATGTGAGAGGTAATCAGGTAAACCGTTAGCTAATATTTACAGAATGCGTGGTTTATCAGATCCTTCTTTCCTGATTAGTATGCATTGTTGTCTCCTGCCACAAACTGTTAGTTTTATTTAACCTTGATGCACAACTTTGTCGATGCAAACATATAGTGAATTTAATTATTCTGCTTAAATAATTTTCCAAAGAGATTGTGTTTTTCACCTAATCAACAAAAGGATTCTTTGTTCTGCTCTGCATCTCCTCAAGATGAATTACTTCTTCGGCTCATGTTGTGAAGTATCTATTTGAGGTAAACCATTCTTCACTCCTTTTATGAAGTTTATCACTGGTAAAAATGAATTTTCATAGACAGAGTGCTTAGATTTGCCTAAACCTATTTTTCCTCATTACAATTATTTAAAAGTTATAGACGAGCTTTAAATGAAATTTTATTATTAAGCAAAAAAGAAAAATCTGTAAGTTGTTACTAGATTCTGAATTCCCTTAACCTGAGAGGAGAAAACACTCACTAATGTTCATTAAAGGGCTTGCAAAGGCTATTTTTTTTCTATTAAAATAACAGATATGTTATACTTACCTGCTCTGTGCATTGGTTTTGCACAGAGAAGCCCTGATCTTACTAGTCACCAGTGGTGGCTGGTGCTTCATGAGTCAGGGGAGGGGGGCAGCAGATGGACCACACCATACCCCCCCCCCAGACCACACCAGCTCGCACACCATAACCCCCCCCCCCTTCAGCGGCTCACTCACCCTGGACTGACATGGAGGGCAGGTGGCGGTGGCGGCTTACCCTGCGTCTCCTCCCTCCTCCTCCTCCTTGGCCAATAGCATGGCCTCTCCTTTCGGCCAGTCGGGAAACGGGTCTCAGGACCCGCTTCCAGATTGGCTGGGAGGAGAATCAATGTGATAATAGCGAATATTCATTCGCTATTGTCACACAACTGGATGAGCTCGGGGCGCAGTGCTCTGTGCCCCGAGCCCACCCTCTTTTGAAGCCTATTCGAGCCTCTGGCTCTAATCACGTGCTTAAAAAAAAAAAACCCATTGGAATCCATGCGTCTAACGCCCTGCATGTAGATTAGGGGGCCGGATGCATGGATAGGGGGGTGGCGCCCCTGCACCCCCAATGGACGGACTGCCACTGCTAGTCACTCCTGGTTCCTCCCCCACCCCCCCACTGAGTGCATGCTCGCTCCCAAATCCCACCTTCTGCTCTTTTGTCACTGGCTGTGTTTGATGTTGCCTCCACTATTGTATCTGAGCCAATGAGGAGGGAGTGAGCTGAGAGAGCCTCTGCTCTTAAGTAGAGATGTCCCGAACTATTCGCCGGAGAACATCGCTTGTTCGCGTTTGACTCGGCGGGCGAACATATGCGATGTTCGGTCCGCCCCCTATACATCATCATTGAGCAAACTTTGACCCTGTACCTCACAGTCAGCAGACACATTCCAGCCAATCAGCATACCCTCCCTCCCAGACCCTCCCACCTCCTATAAAAAAGCAAGGACAGCATCCATCTTAGATTCATTCTGAAGCTGCAGTGTTAGTAGACCAGGGAGAGTGCTGCTGCTGCTGCTGAATTAATAGGGAAATTGTTAGCTAGGCCAGTGTTCTGTGTCCACACCTGCTGTAAGGACAGCGTCCTGACAGCACCCCAAAAAGCCCTTTTTGGGGCTGGTTCATCAGTCTGCTTTTATTTTTTTTAATATCTATATATATATATATATATATATATATATATATATATATATTGCAGTTGCCTGCCCACCGTGTGAGAGAGGCCACAGACCCACAGACTGTACTGTGTGAACTCCACTCATATAGGGTGGCACAGTACCTTGCAGATAAAAAAGTTATTTAATTTTTTCTCTGTAATATAATTGCAGTTGCCTGCCAGTGAGTGTCAGATCCACAGACCGTACTGTGCCCACTGCCCAACACTCATATAGGGTGGCACAGCACCTTGCAGATAAAAAAATAATTTATTTTATTCTCTGTAATAAAATTGCAGTTGCCTGCCAGTGAGTGTCAGGTCCACAGACTGTACTGTGCCCACTGTCCACCACTCATATAGGGTGGCACAGCAACTTGCAGATAAAAAAATAATTTATTTTTTCCTCTGTAATATAATTGCAGTTGCCTGCCAGTGTGTGTCAGGCCCACTGACTGAACTGTGCCCACTGCCAGTGCCAACCACTCATATAGGGTGGCACAGCACCTTGCAGATAAAAAATGCATTACATTTTTCCTCTGTAATATAATTGCAGTTGCCTGCCAATGAGTGTCAGGTCCACAGACTGTACTGTGCCCACTGCCCACCACTCATATAGGGTGGCACAGCACCTTGCAGATAAAAAATACATTTAATTTTTCCTACAATAAAAAAATAAAATTCATCCAGAAAAAACAGGAACTGGCTTTTTCATTGGAATTTCAGTAGTACAGGGATGGTGATAACCTCTTACCAAATAAATATGATGATAACATATATCAAAATATATGAATCAGATGTGATAAATATAAGCATAAAGTCATAAATACATAAAAGCATGAAATCACATCAATAGGAGTCCATAAAGTCCATAGGTATAAAGTGCATAGAGCAATGAAAGTGCAAACATGAAGGATCACCGTTGCGACTTATGGGGACCACCCTTGCTTGCCACCACCACACAGCGTCGGGAGAAGTATCTGAAATTCAGACTCACCAGACGCCTATACCTAGCCACTCTCATGGGCTGGGCAACAACAGCATATAGTAAAATCAGGTTTCCTCCAGATCTCTGATTTGTGCTGCAAAGACTCATCTGGAAGATTTTCCTAGTAAATTTATAGTGCACTTAATTTATAGTGCATCTGAATTTCATGTACTTCTCCCAGCACTGTGTGGTGGTGGCAAGCAAGGGTGGTCCCCATAAGTCGCACCTGTGATCCTTCATGTTTACACTTTCATTGCTCTATGCACTTAATACCTATGGACTTTATGGACTCCTATTGATGTGATTTCATGCTTTTATGTATTTATGATTTTATGCTTATATTTATCACATCTGATTCATATATTTTGGTATATGTTATCATCCTATTTATTTGGTAAGAGGTTATCACCATCCCTGCACTACTGAACTTCGAATGAAAAAGCCAGTTCCTGTTTTTTTCTGGATGAATTTTATTTTTTATTATATTTACTCATTTAAGTAGCAGCAATTTGTGTTATTTGTGTTATTCTGTCAGGTTTGTGTTACCTGTATTTCCTAAAGCGCAGTGGATTACAATATCGTCTATTAATTTAGTACAAGTAGTGATATTTATATATTTAATTTTTCCTCTGTAATATAATTGCAGTTGCCTGCCAGTGAGTGTCAGGCCCACAGACTGTACTGTGCTCACTGCCCACCACTCATATAGGGTGGCACAGCACCTTGCAGATAAAAAATTAATTTAATTTTACCTCTGTAATATAATTGCAGTTGCCTGCCAGTGAGTGTCAGGCCCACAGACTGTACTGTGCCCACTGCAAATGGACTGTTTGCGGTTGTTTGTGGTGCGTTAAACGGGGAGTTTGGTCTGTCAGAGTTTGGTCTGTCACTGCGAAGGGGGCGTAACCCTTCCACTACCTGATCGATACAACATCATACCTGATCGTATACACACACTGGATGTTTTAAAGCATGTTATTCCAAACAATTTAGGAATGTTAGGTGGTTTATGCCCTTTATGGATTAAAACCCGACTCTGCGTCAACTACGTAATTTTCCATGGAAGTTTTGCCATGGATCCCCCTCCGGCATGCCCCAGTCCAGGTGTTAGGCCCCTTGAAACAACTTTTCCATCACTATTGTGGCCAGAAAGAGTCCCTGTGGGTTTTAAAATTCGCCTGCCTATTGAAGTCTATGGCGGTTCGCCCGGTTCGCCCGTTCGCGAACATTTGCGGAAGTTCGCGTTCGCGACATCTCTACTCTTAAGCAGATCACTGGGTTAAGATCAGGCTCGGGTAAGTATTTAGGGGGGCTGCAGGGGGAGTTGCATGCAGAAAGTTTTTTACCTTGCTGCATAGAATGCAGTAGAGTAAAAAAAAAAAAGCCTTCTTCCCTTACAACCACTTTAACACCCAGCTGAAAGCTTCAGCTGTTACTAGCTGAGATGCCGTGGCTTATGTTCTCGCTGCTGCAAAGACCCAGGGATGGCAACAGGTGTGACCTGCTGTGCGACTCCCTATGAAGACTCCTAAAGTGATAGTATTATAGGATCACTTTATTGATCACTCTGTTATATCTAAGCCATTGTTTCTAATTTTTAGGGACTCTTTAAAGACTAGCATGGTGCCACTGGATTGACATAAGGCCAATGTGATGCCTTTATTTAAAAGGGAAGAAAGCCTTTACTAAGTAACACACCAGTTAGTTTAACTTCTATAGTCAGGGAAATACATGCAAATTGAATAAAAGACCATACAGAAGATTTTTTAAATCTTATAAAAATATGTTTTGCAATAGTCAGAATAGATTCACAAAAGACTGAAGTTGTCATAAAATTTGATTTCTTTTTATGAGGAGGTAAGCAAAAGCTTAGACAAATGAGTGGCTGTGGATATTGGGGTTTATTTACTAAAGTCAAATCCTAAATAAATGTAAAGTTATGCACTTGGGGGGGAAAAAAACATGCATGCATCTTACAAACTAGGAGGAGAACAGCTGGGGGAGTCAGTGGCTGAAAAGAATCTGGGTGTTCTGGCAGATCATAGACTTAATAATACCATGCAATGCCAAGCTGCACTTTCTAAAACTAGCAACACACTTCCTTGTATCAAGATGTATGAACTCCACAAAGAGAAACATAATTTTCCCTCTGTATAAATCACCAGTAAGACCTCATGTGGAATATGCAATTCAATTTTGGGCACCGGTTCACAAAAAGGATATCAGGAACTGGAGAAAGTGCAGGGAAGGGCAACCAAACAAATAAGAGGCATGGAGGAGGACAGCTATGAGACATATTTAGTTGAACTGAATTTATTCTCTCTTAAGAAGAGGAGATTAAGGGGGGAATATGATCAACATGTATAAATACATAAATGGTCCATATAGTCAACTTGGAGGTTGATTTACTAAAGGCAAACAGACTGTGCACTTTGCAAAGTGCAGTTGCGCTCTGCAAGTGAAGTTGCTTCAGAGCTTAGTAGATAAGGTAAAGCTTCACTTTGCATAGAATAGCCAATCACATGCAAGGAAAATAAAAAAAAGCATTTTAGCTTGAACGATTGGATGATGGAAGTCAACAGAGCTTCTGCTCATTTACTAAGCTCTGGAGCAACTGCTCTTGCAGAGTGCAACTGCACTTTGTGAAGTGCACTGTCTATTTGCATTTAGTAAATCATCCCCTTGGTGTAGGGCTGTTGGTCTAAGCGTAGCATCAAGACCCAAAATTAGACAGGCTCTGCCAATGAGCAAAAAATGATTCAGCACATTATGAGCTCTAAGTGAGTGCTTCATTCTTGATTACCCAGGGACACCAAGAGACCATCAGTCCAACAGCCTTACCACAGTCACAGATTCTGGGTGTGTATCATCGAACTTCGGACCAATAAAAGTGTTACTCTTGTGTAGAACTGCCCCTCTAAGGACTGCCAGTTGTTTTACTCTATGGGTCCCCCTGAGTCACTAGCACACAGTCATGACAAATACAATTTCTTAATTCCTCCACTCGGATCACTCCAACAATTAGTCCAGGGGTATTTGGTTGTTTTGTGGTTTATTGTAAATTGGGGATAGGAGAAGGAAACAGTGGGATACTCCAATTTAACTATAGACAATGTTGAGGACTCCTATCTTCTGATACAGCCAGGCTGTTGATTCACCCTGCCACTTTGAATGAATTTGGATTGATTCTCTTTCCCTCAGATGACTCAATGAACTAACATATATCTTCAGGACATTCTCCCCAGTGTCCTCTTTCTCTTTCCTCTGCTGACACCCATCCAATGACTTTCCTACAAGCAGGATGCCCCCCCCTCAGGTCAGGCCCCTTGACATAAGTCCCTGTACTCATGATACTGTGACCCCAGGGTCTCCAGTGTCTCCCCTCTCAGTCAGCTCTACTGGACCTCAGGGTTCAGCTCCTCTCAACTGCTCCTCTGGTCCTCAGAATGACCTCCTGTGACCGCATGACACCTCTACAGAGGAGGACTTTGCTTTCCAGCCAAAGACCCCACAGCACATGTGCTCCTGGATTTTATACAATATCCCAGAATGCACCGAGGTGACCTGCCCTCTGCCAATCATCAGGACTGTATCAAAAGCCTATGCACCCATTTGTCAGGTTTTCTCCCACTGTTCAACATGCCTCCCTATCAGTGGCGGCTGGTGCTCCATGGGCTGGGGGGGGCGGCAGACCGACTGCACCATACCCCCCCGGACCACACCAGGCCACACACCATCCCCCCACCCCCAGACCACAGCAAGACAGGAGAGAAGAGGACAGGACAGGCAGGACCCCCCTGTTCACTCACCCTGCCTGGATGCAGCAGCAGGTGGCAGCTTCGGCTTCTTCCCCCTGTCTTCTGCGTCTCCTCCCTCCTCCTCCATGCTCAATGGCATGGCTTCTCCTTTTGTCCAATTGGGAAACGGGTCTCAAAACCCGCTTCCTGATTGGCCATGGGGAGGATCCGTGTGACAATAGTGAATTTTAATTTGCTATTGTAACACAACTGGGTGGGCTCGGGGCGCACTGCTCTGCACCCCGAGCCCACCTTTTTTTTTAGTCTGTGAGAGTCTCTGGCTCTAGTCACATGGTTAAAGCCCCATTGAACTCCTGCGCTCCATATGACCAGCCACCACTGCTCCCTATTAGACCTGCATGAAACACTCTTCAGACTGAGTGAATAGCATACTGAGCACATTGAGCAGACCTCACAAATAGATCCTGCTCCCTGATAGACAGAGAGCAATATACAGATTTACCTGCAGCTCCTCTGGTAAGCAGACAGAGCTCAAAACTATACTCTCGCACTAGCACCTACCTAGGAGGGTGCTACACTTGTGTTTGTCATATGAATGCAATTATGCTTTTATTACCGTTTCATTTTACAATTTTAATGCACTCAACTGTTTTTTTCTTTTATTCTCCTCACCTTTGTATAAGGGCTGTATCTTCCCATGGTTTAAGAGCTGCATTCTCTATGCTATATTATTGTTTTATTGGTCCTGCGACTACTACTTTAGGACATTTATTTAAGCATTGTAAGCATTAGATTCTTTCCTTTATTTGTCTTGAGTCTGTATCAGAGTCCTTCGGGTTAACTAAATACATTTCAAGAGGTTTAGTGCAGACATTTATCTGCTTCTGTTCTGTAGGTTTTGAAATATTGTGTTTCCTGAGAGGGATAAGTGGAGTTCATTTACTACAATTACATGATCAGTGCTGAAAGAAGAAATGTTATTTCTCCAGCATCTCTTTATCTGAACAGGAAAGATTGGAGTATTTTACCAAAAATGAAACTTCTGTTGCAAGGGATGCCTGTATTTTGAGTATAGGCTCTATACGGACTGCTGGAAATGTCACATGAGGGGGATGTAGACGTGTGCAAAGGAGGATGAATTTGAATTTTCTGAGACAGGTATAGGAAATTAGAGCTTACGGCAGACTGTATTGGATGGACAGTTATTATTGTTGTTATTATTATTATTATTATTATTGTTGTTGTTTTTTACAGAACATTGCTTACCTGTCTGTTTGTCTTTATAAAGTATCCATCCATCCATCCATCCATCCATCTATATCTATCTACTTACATTTTTAATTCAAGGCATACACGACCTAACATACAAGCATATGTGTAATAAAACCTCCCATTACAATATTGTCACGGTGGAATTTACTGCTTTGTTTATTTGGCCTTACAGAATCATTCTAGAGAATTTTAATAAGTATATATAATTTAACAATTGAACATATTTTATTTTTATTTTACTGCCGGCCACAATAGACCTGTAAAATAAAAATTATATTGCTTTATATAAAACATTCTCATTGTAATAGCAATTTCTTTTTTGCATTTCCCCCCTCTACAGGGCCATTTTAATGAACAATATTCATATTCTTTGCCGTATCACAGAAGCATTTTTAATTTGAGCTAAATGTATTTTAGTATTATGTAGTGGTGTTCCCTCGCATAGAAATCACACGGTACTCCTCTACAAAGTGGTACATTTTTGAAGTTATTATACCTTTATTATCTGTACTTACACTACTTAATCTTAATGACGATGCTGATGTCTTCTAAACATAATAGGAGCATTTCAACTATTGTCAAAAGTAGATTTTGTTTTAAATTCCTTAAAATACCATCAGAGGGATTCATGTCCATGCATAGTGCATTTGCAGCAATTACATTGTTATAGATAAAAATTACTTTGACTAATAAGCTTTGTTTTTTTTTTTTTTTTATGTTTCATTTTAATGTTCCAACATTACAGGCTACCTTTGCGTATAGGCTTTTGAAACTTCAGTTCTCTCTTCATCTTGCTGTAATAATAAAGAGCATATGTTATCCTGTGGCTGTATTAAATAAATAGAGATTGCATTTCAAAGTCTCACACTAGCAAAAATTGAAGAAGTGCAGATGAAAGCAGTGCTCAAAGTACACATTAAAGGAGAACGCCAGTCAACATAAAAATCACCTGTAAGCTTACGTAATGTTGAGGCAATTTGCATTTATCTTTACTTGATTGAGGATGAAAGTAGTACCCATGCCAAAATGTACAGTTTACAAATTAGGTCCATGGTTGTGGAAGGAAAGATTAGATTAGATAAAGCATTTCTAGAGAGCTCTGGGAATATTATGTGGGCTACCGCTGATTGGTGGATGTGTCTGGCAGGGGACAGCTACAACCTGTAGACTTCTCATGCCCAATCATCAGTGTATAAGTGGGGTGAAGGTGACAGAACCAATGCACTTGTTTGGAAACATGTGTTGGAGAGGTTCCAGAAAGCAGTTAACACTTTTTCTGTAACAAGGATTATCTCCAGCAGCATGATGGTCCTATCAAGCAGTCCATCTGGGCCCTAACTAAATGACTACCTCCGTCCTAGCAAGCAGCCATTCTGGGCACCAATAAGCTCTCTGTCCAAGCAAGCAACCAACATGGGCACTGGTAAAGTGTCTGCGCAAGCAGCCAACTTGGACAATGGTGAAGCCTAGGCACCATGTGAGTTACATATAGTTCTGAAACTTTGGGGTTGATTTTCTAATACCGGAGAGTGCAAAATCAGGTGCAGCTGTTTATGGTATCCAATCAGCTTCTAACTTCAGCTTTTAACATTTTAGGCCAATTTTTTTTTTGCTACATATTTTTGGTAAAAAAAAATCGCAATAAGCGTATTTTGATTGGTTTAAACAAAAGTTATCGCGTCTACTAACTACGCGAAAGATTTATGTCATTTTTATTGTTTTGTTTTTTTTACAAGTAATGGTGGTGATCTGCAAATTTATGTGGGACTGCGACATTGCGGCGGACAGATCGGACCCCTAAATTACATTTTTGACACTTTTGGGGGGACCAGTGACATTACTACAGTAATCAGTGCTAAAAATATGCACTGTTACTGTAATAATGACACTGGCAGGGATGGGGTTAACCCTATGGGTGATCAATGGGTTAAATGTGAGCCTAGGGGAGTGATTCTAACTGGGGGGGGTGGCTTTTGAAATGACCATAGAGACATGTGATCCTATATAGAAGGATCACATGAGCTCTGTGAGCATTTCAGGGAGAAGAACGGTCGTCTGTGTTTACAACAGCTGACCGTTCTTCTCTCTCAGCGGGGAGTGATCGCGGGTGTCAGGCGGCAATCGGAGCCACCTGACCCGTGCATCGGCTTCCCCGCTGCTGAGTGGGGGCGGGAGCGCACCGCCGGCGGCGCGCGCTCACCCCCTAGCTTCCCGCGTGTGACCAACGTATGACGGTTTGCGCAGTAGAGCCACCCTGCCGCAGTAAAAAGGCGGCGGGTGGTCGCAAAGTGGTTAAAGAAGAAAAAAATGACTGGAGTCCCCCTTCCTTCCCCTACACACAAAATCCATAACTAGGCCCATTAGGCTTGGTATGAATTTTACGCTGCACTCCACACCAAAAACAAACAAAAAAACCTGCATCCACACCTTCCCACTACCATGTGCTAGTGCACTAATGACAGCTTCCTGCACTTACATTTGAAATGTAAGCAAAAGGGTGGGGATAGTGGCTCATTATTGACTAAATATGCAATTGTCCAAATATGGCCTAGTAGTCATATTTGGGCCTAGATATTAGCCCCCATTCCAAGTAAGAAATATTTGAGCCTGAACAGATGGGGAAGTGATGTCAGGAGAGGCACCTGAATTTAAAGGGGAGGCAGAGAAGTGGATTCTTCATACATTTGATATTTATTGCCCATGGAATATTATAAAAGCACATTTCATGGCACTATACTGGCCACTTTCTCAGGGTGGTGCATAAAACATCTTAAACAGATGTGATCTCTCTCTCCTGTTTGTTAGTGTGCTGCCTCCTAGCTCACTCATGCAGCACCGCTGCGCAGGCCTTAAGCCTAGGCCTTTAGTCTAGTCCCACAGATTGATGCACAGCCCCACCGTGCTCACATACCACTCTGTACATTTCTCTTAGCTCTATCTGCACCCTTCTACACTCTCTTCTGCATTGGTCCACACCCTGGCCTGGGCAAGGGACCTTCTGTCTCCCAGGTGGGACCCTGTACTAAGGCCAGCCCTGTCAATATAAAGGGTGTGCACATCTGCACATACACAAAAATCCTGCTGGTCTCTAGTAAAACCTGGACACAGAGGTAGAGGCTTCTTCCCTTCCAAAGCTCTTCAAAGCCTCTGGACTCCAGAACCCAATCCAGAAATAACAAAAACCTGGAGGAAACTGCAAAAGTAATTTTGTCCTCTCAAAACAGACACTCTGAAGCCCCTCACTCAGCATCCATGAGAAGCTTGTGTGTCCAGTTGCATGATCTAGAAGTTCCAGCTCTCCTGTGTAAGAGGACACTTGAAAATGGCTGTGAATTCCCAGAGTGACATCTCTAGACTCCCATGGCCCATTTATTGTCACTGGCCCATGCTCTCCCCTGAAACCATCACTCTCTGACACAGGGAATTAGAGCTGTTGGATAATGTGACCTCACCAGACAAGATTAAACAGAGGTAAGTACACAGATCTTTTTTAAACAGCCTATGCAAGATACATATGAGGTATATTAGGCCCTATCTTCCACTTTAAGCAGTACTAAGGCACATCTACTGGCACCCAGTATCCCTCTTTAAACCTAGTTTTAGGAATGAAGTAACAAGTTAGCTTTAAAGCAACTGTATCGCTGGAAAGTCAGTTTGCTTTTTTTTTTTATATCACAGGAACCCATAAGTGAAGTATCAATCAGGAAGCATCATACTTTAATTGTAATTGTATACCATCCCTAAAACACGCTGTATCACCATCTCCATGAAAAATGATACATTTCTTGCATCTAGTTAAAACATTTACATTCATATTCAGCTCATTCGGCATCTTCCCAAGCAATAAATGTATACATATTTCTAACGGATGACACAGACTATCCGGAGATAATATAAGTGGTGTAATTATCATTGCTTTGATTAACATGAAAGCTATGGAACATGCCTCAGCAGAATACTCGCACAATTCACGATGTACCTTGCTTGATATTTATTGAGAACATTATGATACTGAACCTCTAAACTTGGAGAGATAATGATTTGTGAGACTCTTGAAACTCACACAAATGGAGGTTTATTTGCATCTAAATCACCACAATGGGCCTCGGTCATCAGAAAAACTCTAAAAGTTGTGCACAGAGCTGATTAAACATATAGGATAATGCAACCCCCACTGCGAAGTAAAATGCAAGCTCTAGTGGTAAACATAAGAATATTATAATTATATAAGAATGTTAATAAAAACTCATAGCTTATGATGAGTGAATAGGGCTCCCTGTACACAGATTTGTGATGGGTTAGGCTAATCTGGATTTTGGCTGTGCTTTGCCAACACGCTCCACTGGGAAAATTCTTCTGCACTGTGGACTGGTAGATAGGTAACTTGCTAACTACTATATACTGTATACCCTTATTAGGTCAATACCAATATGGAGGCTTTGTATTTTCTAATTAGGTATATAACCTCAAATGGGGTGAAGAATTTCTCCCCACAACCCCCTGCACTATCTTCTTTTAAATAAATGTGGGACCCTTATTAAACCCTATGCAGCCACAGACTAGAAACTAGGAGTTAGGGGTAAAAAATTGCTATGGAACCTATACAGGACCTCATTAAAGTTTTTTTGCTGCTAAATTGGGATAATTTACATAGCATAGCAAAAAAAAAAAAAAAAGATAAAAATTGCATCTTACCTTTTCTAGATGATTTATTCTGGACCTTCCAGCAAGAAAATATCTGACATCGTTCTCTGTATTTATAATGCCTCGTTTCCACTGAGTGGTACGGTACGGTTCGGTTCAGTACGGTACGGTTCGGAATGGTACACATTGCGTTTCCACTGCCAATAGTACCCTTTCATGATAGGCGTGGTGTAGCAGGAAAGCTGTGATAGACGATTCTTTGTCAACCAATCAAAGTTCTGCAGAGTGTAGCTCCACCCTGTTGGTACGGTACTAATGTGCTTGGTACCCCAACGAAAGGGTACCAAAAAAGTGGTACCGCTCGGAATTAGGGTACCATTCATAATGGAAACGGCGTAAATAGCGTACCGTACCAAACCGAACCGAACCGTACCAGAAAGCTCCGTGGAAACGAGCCATAAGGGGACTGAGTAGCTTTCTTTGCAATAAATAAACTCTGTTCCGTGCAGGCAGATCTTCTTAACCAAATGTAACTAGATTTGAACACTATCTGTCCTAACAAAGAAGATGTGTACAAACGGGGCTTCTATGCTATTGAGGACAGACTTTGGACAGGCTCAAAAGACCCAAAAAAACTTGCAGTCAGCAATGACGCCCTTCTTCATTAAAACATCTAAAAGGTAAAAAATAGTAAACAAAAAAAAAAAAAAAAATGTAGGCATGCTGTGTGAATGGGAACAATCATATAGTGGTCTTTTCTCAAATTTGACTGCAAAACTGGAAATACACCTTACGTTCCCATTCACACTCGAACGTTTATTCAGCTCGTTTGCCTATGCCAGACTATTCTTGACTATGCTCAACATGCAGAATCACATTATTTTACATTTTTCCTGTTCATACTTGTGCATAATGTTTGAAGTATTGAATGCTTTGAATTATTTGGCAATTTTTGAAGATCATAGCTGTCTGCAGCTTGAACTAAAAAGGTAATTTATATTTGCACTAAATTACAGGAAAGGCTTGTGCAGTAATTATATATTTAGGACATTATGTTTTTTTTTTTATTGCAAAGGAATTTTCTATGACAGATACACTTCACTTAAGGCCCGTACACACGTGCAGATTGTCGGCCGAAAAGATTCGGCCGACGACCGATCTGCCGATTTTCGGCTTGTTAGTATGATGCTTCCGACAGTGGACAGTGCACTTTCGGCCGAACAGAATCTGTCATGCAAGCATTAAAATTTTTGTATGCCGACACCAGAACGGCCGATTGTTCGCCAGTCAGTACAGAATTCAACCGACAGACAGCAGGTTTGCAAGACTGGGCATGCTCAGAAAAGAAAAAACACAGGGAAAGTTAACCATCACATGACATCACTTCTGCAGTCGGCTGTTGTTGGCGGACAAAATTCATGTGCAGTCTTTTGCACTTTTCAGCGGACACGACAGCCCGGGGACAAAAGACGGCCGATCGTTCGGCCGACAATCTGCACATGTTTACGGGGCTTTAGAGTACTAGTAGACACGGGTTCCTTTTGTCTGTAATCCTAAAACACACCTGTTGATGATGCTGGAACATCATCCTCGTGGATTCTCCCTAGCAGAGGCCTAGTGTAATAATAAAGTAAAAAAGCAAGTGCTAAACCATCAATCAAATACAAACCTCAACCTGGAAGCTTGAATGTGATTGCTGATCCACAAAGAAGAGAAATAGGAAGTCATACAGTGCGGTCTTTAGGAATTACAGTCCTACTGCCCTTCTAATTTGGAGCCATGTGTGTGTATTCTGTAGGGAATTACATCACATAGATTATATTGGAACTGTTGGCAAAGTAAAAAAAAATGTAAGTGTCCATTCTGCGATTTAAAAAAAAAAACTGCCTGCTGACAGTGAACATCAGCGTAACTTTATTTCCACTGTAAAGGGAAATGCCTATACTTGCCTGCTCTGTGCAGCCATTTTGCACAGAGCAGCCATAATCCTCTTTTTCTGGAATGCCCCGCCGGCGTGATGGGGACATTGCATATTACATATTTCCTTGAAAATAATGTGGCTCACTAATGCATTTTGAGCCTCCAAATCTTGGTTAAGGAGGCTATATAAGGACATAAGCATGGCTTTATCTTATACCAAAGGAATGTTATTGTTAACTGACCAAGTCCTTGAGGGGTCATATTGCAATAAGCATTGGCTTGGGGGTGGTCTTTTCCTTACATCAAGTTGTATATTACCACAGCCAAAACTGGTAAGATTTTAGTCTCACACCAGAGCTTGCATTATGCATGCATCTGAATATGCTCGGGCATGCTGAATGAGCAGGAGACTCCATGGTGAAACATTTTTAGTTAAATATTTCTATGATATTTTCTAATATTATCTTTATCTGTCATACTTTTAATAAATGTTATACTTGTAAGTATTTGTGTGATCTCTCTTTGAACATATCAAACACAATTCCAAAAACAAGACAAAACATGGCGCTCTAGGCCCCTCTTCCAAATCCTGCTGGTGCGTCCTTTGACACAGACAGCAGGTCTCAGCCCCACCCTCCACTCCGGCCTCTCTGGATTTGATTGAAAGCTGCGGGAGTCAATGGCTTCTGCTGTTATCAATCTGTCCAATGAGGAGGGAGACAGTGGCTGGAGCCCCTGCTGGATTGGATCAGGCACATCGCTGGATTGGATCGGGCTGAGGTAAGAAAAAGGAGGGGTCTGGGTGGAACTGCAGCACAGAAGGTTTTTCACTTTAATGCATAGAATCCATTAACCACTTTACCCCCTTAATGACCAGGCCATTTTTTTACATACAGCAATGCGCGACTTTAACTGACAATTGCGCAGTCGGCGGCGCTATACCCAAATAAATTGATGTTCTTTTTTCCCACAAATAAAGCTTTCTTTTGGTGGTATTTGATCACCTCTGTGTTTTTTCTTTTTGCACTATAAACAAAAAAAGACGATTTTTTTTTAAAAAAAATTAAAAAAAAACAATATTTTTTACATTATGCTATAAAACATATCCAATTAAAAAATGTGAAAAATCTAATTTCTTCATCAATTTAGGCCAATCTGTATTCTGATACATATTTTTGGTAAAAAAAAATCCTAATAAGCGTATACTGATTGGTTTGCGCAAAAGTTATAACATCTACAAACGATTGGATACTTTTATGGAATTTGTAGTTATTTATTTTTTTTACTAGTAATGGCGGTGATAAGTGATTTTTAGCAGGACTGTGACATTGCGGCAAACAAAACAGACACCTAACTGACACTTTTGACACTAAATGACACTAGCAGGGAATGAGTTAACATCAGGGGCGATCAAAGGGTTAGGTGTGTCCCTAGAGTTTGCTTGCAAACAGTGTGGGGGTTGCTTTGACTGGATGAAGACAGAGATCTGTGTTCCTGCTTAGCAGGAACACACGATCTCTATATTCTTCCCTGTCAGAACAGGGATCTGCCTTGTTTACATAGCTGTTCTGCCTCTCTGGGGAACGATCACGGGTGGCCAATGGACACAGGTCTGCCGGTACCGCTAATTGGCATCCCCTGTGTCCAATTATCGCGCGATGGTGCCTCCGGTGGTGCGTGCATGCCACCCAGTGACTTTTGCATGAAATGACGCATGGGTACGTGATTTCAAGCAATAGAGCCGACCTGCCACAGTAAATATGTGGTAGGGGGTCGGCAAGTGGTTAAGGTCAAAAACCTTGAGGCTTTACAACCACTTTAAGTAACATATAATCAAACTAAAGCCCAGCTCTGGATAACACATTTTAGGCAGTTATAGCAACATTTTTTTCTTTTGAAACAATGTTAGGGCTCTTTCACACGCCCGCTCCGTGTGAAAGCTCCGCTGCGGGACTTTTTTTTTTTTTTTTTCACGGAGCGGATGACATTTGTGTCATCCGCTCCATATGCCCGCATATCATCCTATCCATTTGCGGATGATATGCGGACATAATGTAAGTCTATGGGCATTGCGGATGTCAGCGGATGACACCGCTGACATCCGAGTTTCCTTCCTTTCCGTTTTTTGAACGGATGAAAAAAATAGGGTTCTGTTCTGTTCCAAAAAACGGAACAGAACTGAAAGGAAGAAAATCGGATGTCAGCGGATGGTATTCCGCTGACATCCGCAATGCCATAGACTTACATTATGTACGCAAATCATCCGCAAAAAAATAGGATGATTTGCGGAGTGTGAAAGAGCCCTTAATGCTCCTGTTGTGAGGGTTTTTTTTTTTAACAGCAGGTGGCATAACAAAGATATAAGGTTACAGATGCCAAGTGTCTTTATGAATGAATTACAAGTTATGTAGTCAAAAAAGAAGTTAGTTAAACTTGAGCACAAAGATAACATTTTGCATAGTTGAGAAAGATACTACTAGACTTCATCAAACAATATAGGGCAACATTTATGTGCATAGACTCTTAGAGATGTGGATAGACTTGTAGCAGTGCTTTGATTGAGTATAAACATAGGTTTCTATTTGTTAGGCAGTGCTCATATTATCATTATCATTGTAGTGGTATTCTATGCTATTCCAATATAGTAATATCACCTGAAAATGAGTTAATAAGGTTGTTGAAGGGGGGAAATTCAGAGGAGAATAAGAAGAGTAGGGAAGAAATGGGCCAGAAGGAGGGGTAAAGAGAAGGTGGTTGGGGAAAAGATCATTGAGAGTGGAGCAGCCCCTTAAGGGGTAATGTAAAGTACATTATACTGTGGTTCTTTTTACCATGGGAGAAGAACCTGTTCTTCAAAGCCTGGCGGGAGACCATAATTGGTCCATGGGCCCAAAAGGTTTTGAAATTTGCTGAGGTTGTCGTTATCTATAGCTTCCATTTGTGTGTGTATTAGGGTACGGTTCATTCTGTGTTTAGTTTCTGCTATATTCAGTGTGGGTGTTTTCCAAGCTTTGGCTATGGTCTGCTTCGTGGCTGTCAAAGCTGGACGAATAGTTTGAATTGTTTTCATGTTAGGCATTCCAGTTAAAGGTTTAGGTGGGCCGTCGCCGGAGCTGGTGTGAGAGATGATTCGAACATTTTTGAGGCAAGTGTGAATACCTCTTTCCAAAATGAGGTAACTATTGGACAGTTCATACATACCACCAGGTATGTATATGAGTGCCCAGTTCTTAACAGCCACGAAAACAGAGAGCTGAATAGTTTGGTGTAAACTTAGTGATTCTAATAGGCACTAGATACAGCCATGTAAGAATTTTGTAGGAAGCTTCCATCGCTGTGATATTTGAGGAAGAGGATTCTATCGCAGACCAAATTTCAGACCATTCTACTGTGTCAAGGGTGCGACCAAGGTTGTTTTCCCATTTAGTAACATATGAAGGTGGGTTTGCATCTGGTTTGGTGAGTAATTGGGTATAGAGATTCAAGATGAGACCTCTGGTGTTTGGGTCCTTTAGGCAGATATGTTCAAATTTGGAGAGTTGGTTCAGGGTACTCTTCTCATGTATGAAGTTAATACGTTTTAAATTTGGTAACAAAATAATTCAGATTGTGGTAAATCAAATTATTCACAGAGTGTAGGAAAAGTTAAGAGAGATGTCATTGAGGCCAGATTATGTAGGTGAATGATACTGAGAATGTTACTGGGGATTCCCAAGCCGGATAAAAGGCTGGGTTTTGAAGAAAGGATAATAGTGGATTATACATAGACTGCAGGCCATAAGTGACTCTCAATCTATCCCATAGGGAGAGAGATTGTTTAATTATTGGATTAGTTATGGATGTTCGATCATTTGGGTGTAACCATAAGAGGTTGGATACTGAGAGAGGGTCGCATTCCACAGATTCTAACACAACCCATAAGTGGATCTCTTTGGTGGCATGGTATTTAGTAAATTGTGCAGCTTTGTTGTAAGTGTAGGGTTGCTGTAATAATACTATTGACAGACTGCATAATATATGTCATCTATGGTTTGTCCAAAGTTGCAAGGTCTAATTTCAAATACACTTAAAAAGTGTACAGCCGCATCCCTCGCAACGCTCCCGTTTTCCTTCATTCTAAAAATTATTGATTCCACGTAAACATAAACACAGGCAAATCATAAGAACATTGAGAACTTTATTTAATCTGTGTGCAGTTATTTTAATTAAATTAACATATTAATTCTCACTCACGTGCAACATTTATGATTATTTTTACATTCATTTATCCTTTTTAATTTTCAATTTATCTTAAAGTATGTCAGAAAGTGACAGAATCTCATTTTAGGGCTGTGAAGACAGATGACAGAAAGTGCATTAAAAATGAGAGTTTGAATTCGAGAAGTGAAAGCTTTAAATCACTACAGGCATGTCTACAGGACAAGATTGATACCAGATGCCATTTAGTACATGTTATTAAGAAACCATTCAAGCCTTGAAGGGACCTTGTCACTACATAACTTCTGTCTATGTAAATAAGATTGAAGAAAGGATTTATATTCGCACCAATTTCAGGGAACCGTTACATCAAAGAAGCAGGACAGAGTGTAATACTCATCTCGGGAATGTACCTGTGAATACTAAAAATCTGTGACTTTCCATTGACTTTGCTTATAGACATAAATCAGGCAGATACAATGGGCATTGTATGGAAATATGGTGTGATATTTGTTCAAACATTTTCTTTGTGTGTTAACCTTCTAGGCAGTCAGCAGTGTACTAGGCAAGTGATCATAGACAGGTAATATTTCAAAATGGCTCTGAAATGTGCTGTTTTTTTTTTCTTTACTGCTGATCACCCTGGTGAAACAGCAGAATATTTTAACCCTTTTATGATCCACCAGGGGTATTTTTATCCTTTGCAGTGATTGCAGTGATTCTAGTCTGAAGAATTTCACAGTTTTGACATTTTTTTTTTTTAGATAATATATTTTATTTAGAGAAAAAAACAGTATACAACCAGCAGTGACAATGGGTGTACATCTTGAATTGTACAACAACTTCAAACAGCAGATGACAACAAATTAACCATGCATAAACCAACAAGAGTGGGAAACATTCCGTCTCTACAGGGAGAAGGGAGAACCAGAGTCTGTTATAAATTTTAACGTGGGGGTGGAAGTTTACATGGTATGGGTGATTTGCAACAACAAGGGAGTAAGGATCGCTTATAGGTGTTTCTATGTCGGGTTCAGGTGTTGAATTGTCGAGGTTGCTGCTTAAGATGTGAGAAAGTTGGGTGAGGTGAGGGGAGAGAGGGAACATGTCCAGCGGTTGGGGGGGAGGGGGGGGTTACCTTTGTAGTCTTAGGAGTGGTTGGTCTCTGATATAAGAGGATTTTTTTGTACATGCATAGTTGACCTCTTCTTATTTTGCAGGTGTGTGGGGGAAGTGGGGGAAGAGAAAAAGAGAAAAAAGGGGGAAGGAAAAGTATGGAGGAGGCTTTGTGGGGGGGGGGGGTGATGGTATGTGGGGGGGGGGTATTTTCTTGCTATTCTTCCTGGCATTAAGGGGAGATTAGGGGAGACATGTACAGGGAGTGCAGAATTATTAGGCAAATGAGTATTTTGACCACATCATCCTTTTTATGCATGTTGTCTTACTCCAAGCTGTATAGGCTCGAAAGCCTACTACCAATTAAGCATATTAGGTGATGTGCATCTCCGTAATGAGAAGGGGTGTGGTCTAATGACATCAACACCCTATATCAGGTGTGCATAATTATTAGGCAACTTCCTTTCCTTGGGCAAAATGGGTCAAAAGAAGGACTTGACAGGCTTAGAAAAGTCAAAAATAGTGAGATATCTTGCAGAGGGATGCAGCACTCTTAAAACTGCAAAGCTTCTGAAGCGTGATCATCGAACAATCAAGCATTTCATTCAAAATAGTCAACAGGGTCGCAAGAAGCGTGTGGAAAAACCAAGGCGCAAAATAACAGCCCATGAACTGAGAAAAGTCAAGCGTGCAGCTGCCAAGATGCCACTTGCCACCAGTTTGGCCATATTTCAGAGCTGCAACATCACTGGAGTGCCCAAAAGCACAAGGTGTGCAATACTCAGAGACATGGCCAAGGTAAGAAAGGCTGAAAGACGACCACCACTGAACAAGACACACAAGCTGAAACGTCAAGACTGGGCCAAGAAATATCTCAAGACTGATTTTTCAAAGGTTTTATGGACTGATGAAATGAGAGTGAGTCTTGATGGGCCAGATGGATGGGCCCGTGGCTGGATTGGTAAAGGGCAGAGAGCTCCAGTCCGACTCAGACACCAGCAAGGTGGAGGTGGAGTACTGGTTTGGGCTGGTATCATCAAAGATGAGCTTGTGGGGCCTTTTCGGGTTGAGGATGGAGTCCAGCTCAACTCCCAGTCCTACTGCCAGTTTCTGGAAGACACCTTCTTCAAGCAGTGGTACAGGAAGAAGTCTGCATCCTTCAAGAAAAACATGATTTTCATGCAGGACAATGCTCCATCACACGCGTCCAAGTACTCCACAGCGTGGCTGGCAAGAAAGGGTATAAAAGAAGAAAAGCTAATGACATGGCCTCCTTGTTCACCTGATCTGAACCCCATTGAGAACCTGTGGTCCATCATCAAATGTGAGATTTACAAGGAGGGAAAACAGTACACCTCTCTGAACAGTGTCTGGGAGGCTGTGGTTGCTGCTGCACACAATGTTGATGGTAAACAGATCAAAACACTGACAGAATCCATGGATGGCAGGCTTTTGAGTGTCCTTGCAAAGAAAGGTGGCTATATTGGTCACTGATTTGTTTTTGTTTTGTTTTTGAATGTCAGAAATGTATATTTGTGAATGTTGAGATGTTATATTGGTTTCACTGGTAAAATAAATAATTGAAATGGGTATACTGTATATTTGATTTTTGTTAAGTTGCCTAATAATTATGCACCGTAATAGTCACCTGCACACACAGATATCCCCCTAAAATAGCTAAAACTAAAAACAAACTAAAAACTACTTCCAAAAATAGTCAACTTTGATATTAATGAGTTTTTGGGTTCATTGAGAACATGGTTGTTGTTCAATAATAAAACAAATCCTCAAAAATACTCATTTGCCTAATAATTCTGCACTCCCTGTATAAATACATAAGTGATCCATATAGTGAACTTGGTGTTGAGTTATTCACTTTAAGGTCATCACAGAGGACAAGGGGGCACTCTCTACATCTAGAGGAAAAGAGATTTGATCTTCAAATACAGGAAAGGTTTCTTCACAGTAAGAGCTGTGAACATGTGGAATAGACTCCCTCCAGAGCTGGTTCTATCCAGATCAGTAGATTGCTTTAAAAAGAAGTCCTGGATTCTTTCCTAAATGTACCTAATATAACTGGATATTAACATTTATAGGTACATTTGATCTAGGGGATATGAGATTGCCTCTCTGGGGATTAGGAAGGATTTTTTTCCCAAATTGTTTAATGCTTTGCTTGTTTTTTTTTTTTCCATTCTCTTGATTAACTGTGGGTATAGCATTATGTATATAGGATTGTGTGATTTGTTTCCCCTTTTATTTGTTGAACTAGATGGACTTGTGTCTTTTTTCAACCAGACTAACTATGTAACTATATAACATTTAAGGGCCCTATAGACACTAGATGAAGTCTCTTAATTGGGCAATGATCTAATATTTGTAGGACATTTTGCAACAGTCCCAATTAAATGGTTTCATGTGACCCTCACATGAAAAACCCTTGTTCAATTGTTATGGTTATCTGGAGATAAGCTGGTCCCAGCCAGACAATAAATACTTATCTTATCATAGCAAATGCTGGATTGGGGGATGTTGCTAGAACCCTAAATACCAAGGGGTAACACAAAAACCAACAAATCTCTACCAAAATATCTGTGGTTGCAAAATACATCAAAGCAAAAGGTTCCCAATTAGGGAGGAGCAAAGGGAAGGTAAGCAAGGGATTCTGGGAGGAAGGTGTATTGTAAAGGACATGTTTGACCCCAAAGACACTTCCACATTAGTAATACAAATTACAGATAGAAAAATCTAAAGGTTTATTTGCTTTAGTCTACCCAGGACTGCACAGCATCTTCATCCTCCTGGAAGCTGTCACCTCTACAGTTGTCTACAGTTATAGCAGTTCATTGATTGTCTGGAGTTGCTTTTAAAAATGGACTAATTAACTCAACTATAAATTTAATTTGTAGGCAGGTGTAGTTTGGCATCCCTGCATAGGTGGTGCTGTTCGGCAGCCAGCATGCAGAGAGAAAGAGTAGAAGAAACTATGTTTCGCTGAGAAATCTGTAGTTGTCATTAGGAGAGCAGCTGTCTGATTGTATGCTGCCACCCTGATTGATTTCTGATGCCATCTTTGGTGTAGGCACTATCACATAAATAGCACTATCCTCCTTAGGCTGGGGTGCATTTTACTAGAGACCCTGCTGGATAGGGACAGAGTGGCTAGAGACTCTGCTGGATAGAGACACATAGTTCTTGGCATAAGGAAAGGTTCCAGTGGAGGAGGAACAGAATAGGGACTTCTGCTTGTGTCTCAGGCTGGAGCCCTTCCTCATCCGGGTGCCTCATTGCAGTCTGTCTTTCAGCCACCTCCTCTGCCAGATGCTTTTACACATCAGCAGTGTGCATGGGTATCCTCTGCGCAGTTCTCTGTAAGTGTTGCTAGGCCGGTGTGGCCGTGTATACAGACTTTGTACTATCTTCTCAGATGTCTTACATCAATATACTTTTCTGCACTTCTTGACCTCTGTGTGTTCTCTCCCCTCCAGGTACCCAGCTTTGCCCTCTCCACTTAAAATCATTCTAAAGGCTCAAGGCTTTTTACCTTAATGCATTCAATGCATTAAGGTAAAAAAAAACCTTCTCTGCTGCAGGATCACCCCCCCCCCCACCCCATTATTCTTACCTGGGCTAAATCTGATCTTGCCACTGTCTCCCTTCTCATTGGTTAGTCTGATAGCAGAGGTAGCCATCGACTCTCACTCCTGTCAGTTAACTCCAGTAACAAAGGGAGGGGGTGGGTCCAGTCCTCCTGCCTGTGTCAATGCACGCAGCAGCGGGGTTCGGGAGCGAGCATGCATGAGTGCCCCCATGGGAATTGACTTCCTTTAGGGGCACTAAACAGATAGGAGGAGCCAGGAGCGCTGGCGGGGAACCCAAGAAGAGGGGCTTCAGGGCTGCTCTGTGCAATTCCTTTGCAAAGAGCAGGTAAGTATAGAGATATTTGTTAATTAAAAAAAAAAAATCCTTTACAATCACTTTAAAAACTGGCTATTAAAATTGTTGTTTAACTTCTCCAAGAAAAAAAATTATGAATACACTGACTTTCCAATAGTTTCCTAAAGCATATATTTTAGTACAGTTATCTTTTAAATTACATCCCCCACTGCCAACCCCCGAGTGTTATAGTTACATGTCGGCTCATGTTGAGTGCCCCCACAGCAAGCAGCTTGCTATGGGGGGTACTCGAGCCAAGCCACAGCTCCCTGTGTCCATTCAGACATAGAGCCACAGTGTGACCTGGCCCCCTTTCTCTCCTCATTGGCTGACTGACTTTGATTGACAGCAGCAGGAGCCAATGGTTGCTGTCTTAGCCAATGAGGAGGGGAGTCCCGGGCAGCTGAGGCACTCTTGCAACATTGCTGGATCTAGATGGACCTCAGGCAAGTATTAGAGAGGCTGAAGGGGGCTGCTGCACACAGAATGTTTTTTTATCTTAATGCATAGAATGCATTAAGATAAAAAACCTTCTGCCTTTACAACCACTTTAAAAAAGCTTACTGATAGAAAAGGGTACAGGTCAGTATGAGGGTTCTTTTCTAATTGCTCAGATCAGTCTCAATTGAACTGTTCTTGTTTTTCTGGTGTCCCCTCTGAAGGCATCATAAAAGTCTGGCTCTGGGGTTCAGCAGTAGCAACCTTCCTGGCCCTCCCAAGGTATTGCTTAAGAAGTCAAGGAACATATAAAAACATCTATTTAACTCAGTTATGTAATCATTAAAACAAATTTCATCTGTTCCTAAATTGTATTTTAGTCTTAAAATTACAACCAACTGCCAACGCTCAATTGACAAATGGATACACATTTATTAATATACTGCTTTAATCCACAATGTACTCAAGATTTCTCATGTGTAACATGAATACAATATAATGTTAAGGGCCTGGTAGCTTTCTCCAGACTGGGCAATCTTTGACAAATACTAAAAAATAAAAAGGTGTCTATTTGCCTCTACCTCCATGACATTTCTTTCCATGCTTCCCCAGGTTCCAAGGTCTTCCACAGAAGACCTTGACTGACTTTAATATCAGTGACAAGAGAACATTGCCAGCAACATCTTCATACGTCAATTAAATGTTTTCATTGACAAGGAATCAGCTCACAAATGAATGCTTTTCTCTCTCATACCACTGTCTATCATCAGATTCTAAAATCATGTTTGCATGCAGTTCAATTATATCTTTTCTCTCTGCTTTCAACTTTTTCAAGACTTTCTCATTGACTGTTGTCTCTCTTTAGATATTACAGCCTTAGCTTGGGTTCCTCTATTTCTTCACCTGTGTAATAAATTTAAAGCAATTATTCATTAAGGGAAGTCTCATAAAACTTACACTGTGCTCATCATTCACTGCAGCTTCAGTAGGCAATGAAAAGTAAATATACAAAGCCAGTCTGCTTCCCCTCAGTTAATGTATTAACCAGAGATTTATAATCACGCTTCCATCATGCTCAGCTTGGCTGCCTTTTTCATCTAACTAATATTTCAGCCATTAACTGGTATATTTTACAACATATTGACTGACTGTTTTACTATGCTAGTAATATAGGTCTCCCTCAATAGACATAAATCTCTCTCTTTCGAAAAAGAGAACACCAATGTTCTCAAATAGAAAAAAAAGGTCTAAAATGTCTTCTATTATGTTGGCCAAACTATTCAGTTGTATTCCAGAAAGTGTTCTGAATCAAATGAACCATTGGCAAGGCTCAGCGCCAATTGTCAGGTTCTATTTTCTGTCTCTTAACCCCTTGTCTGGCTAAAAGACGATTATCTGAGGCTTGTTGTAAAAGTTTACTGCTGTAACAAAATGGCTGATCCTTCGTTCATTAAAATCAATTAGATGCTGTTTATTTCAGGAATGTTAGGCTGCAGCAAGAGACCAGTATCGTTATACCTTGTTTACTTAAGATTAAAGCCCAACTCCAAGTTCGTTTGGTTTGGATAGGGTAGACAACAGTTAAACCCCCTGTCAGTTTTTTTATTACTGTCTGTGTTGCAGTTTCAGAAAATTCCTAATGCTCCCAATCTATTCTGAAACATGAAGGGAGTGGGAGGAGTTATCCTTATTTATTTATTTCAGGTACTTATATAGCGCTGTCAATTTACGCAGCGCTTTACATATACATTGCACATTCACATCAATCCCTGCCCTTGAGGAGGTTACAATCTATGGTCCCTAACTCACATACATACACAGTAGGGCCAATTTTTTATACAGGATCCAATTAACCTACCAGCATGTCTTTGGAGAGTGGGAGGAAACCGGAGTACCCAGAGGAAACCCACGCAGGCACAGGGAGAACACGCAAACTCCATTCAGGTAGTGTCGTGGTTGGGATTGGAACCAGCGACCCTCTTGCTGCTAATTGAAAGTGCTAACCACTACACCACTGTGCTACCCAACAAATCTTTCCTGTTTAACTTTTTTTTTTTTTTTTTGCCAGTATCTGATAGATGGCAGCATAACCCTATGTCCCTGAACTTCTCATCCTACGTAACTTAATATACTCCAAGAATATAATTTAAGATGATTCTAAACGTAATTTAACCACTTTAGCCCCGGAGGGATTTGCCCCCTTTCTGACCAGGTCCTATTTTGCAATTCGGCAGTGTGTTACTTTAACGGAAAATTGCGAGGTCGTGCGATGCTGTACCCAAAAAAAATGTATGTTCTTTTTTTTCCCACAAATAGAGCTTTCTTTTGGTGGTATTTGATCAAAAATTTTGATTTTGATTTTTTGCACTATAAACAAAAAAAAGAGCGACAATTTTGAAAAAAAAAAAAACAATATTTTTCACATTCTGCTATATAACATTCTCAAAAAAAAAAATTTAAAATCAAAATTTTTTAACATTTTAGGCCAATTTGTTTTCTGCTACACATTTTTGGTAAAAAAAATCGCAATAAGCGTATTTTGATTGGTTTGCACAAAAGGTATTGTGTTTACTAACTACAGGAAAGATTTATGTCATTTTTATTGTTTTTTATTTTTACTAGTAATGGCGGCGATCTGCGATTTTTTGCGGGACTGCGACATTGCGGCGGACAGATCGGACCCCTGACTGACATTTTTGACACTTTTGGGGGGACCATCGACATTACTACAGTAATCAGTGCTAAAAATATGCACTGTTACTGTAATAATGACACTGGCAGGGAAGGGGTTAACCCTATGGGGGATCAATGGGTTAAATGTATGCCTCGTGCTTACTTACATGTGTGTGTGTGTGTGTGTGTGTGTGTGTGTGTGTGGGGGGGGGGGTTCTGTGACAGACACAGAGATCGCAGGTTCAGCTATGCTGAATCTTATGATCTCTTTCTGTCTGTCATTGAGAAGACCCGCCTGCTTATGTGAACAAAGTCTTCTCACAGTTTCCCCGACGATCAGGGAAGGGAGGCAACGATTGCCGCCTCTCCTCCCCCGGCCCGACTCCCGCTGTGCCTTAACACAGTGGGAGCGCGCCTCCGGCGGTGCGCGCGCGCCGCCGGAACCATTAGGAGTCCAGTGACGTAGGTCTACGTCGCTGGACCCAGGGGAGCTGCACTGCCACAGTAATATTACTGTTGGCAGTCGGCAAGTGGTTAAAACAAAAAATAACAAACATGGTATACTTATCTGCTCTGTGCGATCATTTTTTACAGAGCAGCCCTGATCCTCCTCTTCTTTCCCGCTGATGCTACTAGCTCCCCCCCACCAAGTGCCCCCATAGCAAGCTGCTTGGCACTCATGTGGACACACTCCCGAGCCTTGCTGTCTGTGTCTCTTGACAAAGAGAGCAAAACCTAGCCCTGCCCCTTTATTGTTGACTGTAATTGACAGCAGCAGGAGCCAATGCCTCCCACAACTGTCTCTGAGCCAATGAGGAGGAAGAGAGCAGACAGAGCCTCTACTGTCATTCACATCTCTGGATCAAGAGCAGGCTCAGGTAACTATGGGGGGGGGGGGGCATAGAGGGGACTGCATGCAGAAAGTTTTTTTACCCTAATGCATCAAATGCATTAAAGAACATAAACATTCTGCCTTTATAACCACTTTAATGATAAGTCAAAAATCCCATTATGAAGAGCTGAAAGGGTCGTCCAATGTCAGCAGATGTGCTTTACAACTCAGTCTAGTGATCTGTATACAGAAAACTGTGGATCTTGGGTGAATCTGACATTCAACTCTTTGTAAACTGAGCCTATACAGTATATGAGAGTGAAAGCAAGTGTACACATGTACCGCTTAGACCTGTCTTTATCATTCTGTCAGGAACAAGTTTTAATAAGGTCCCCTTTGCTGGCTAGCAGTGTTTATTTAGTGTACCCCAGAGGGCACCTATAACGCAGCAGTACACAAAATGTTGGGAAAGAGGAAGATAGGGGAAGTAGGTCTGTCCTTGGTTCTTCCAGCAATTAGTGATTTTTAAAGTGTATATATAGCCAAAACTTGTCATCAGACCATTGGTCCACTTTAGAGGATTTTTCTACACCCCTTGCTCTGTAAACAGCTCTAAAATTTTAGATTACCCCTCTTGTTTTGTCTTAGTTGCAATGGTCACCAAGATGTGTAGAGAGTGAATAAGCCAAGCAGAGATATGGATAGCAAAAAAAAAAAAAAAAATGGCGGACGATCTAAACATTTTCCCTCTATTCAAAACTAAAAAAAAAAATTTCCCTTTACATACTGTACCATTTTTTTTTTTATATTTTTATTAGAATTTTGCAAAAATACAGGGAGCAAATACTGTCATGACTTGTCAGGCAACTTGGTCACCTGACAAGTCATGCTCCATTCTGTGCAATGGAACCATTCTAATCAGAGTGACTCAAGTCGCTCTGACTTAGAAAAAGGTTCCTGCACTACTTTGGGGCGACATCGGAGCGGCTTGCGTTGACTTCTATTATAGAAGTCGTTTGCAAGCTGCGATGAAGTCGTGCTGCACGGGGCGGCTCAAAGCTAGATTACAGTCTACAGAGGTCTTTCTATAAATATTTATTTTTCAAATTGGACAAAGTAAAGCCAACCATAGATGGTTCAAATCTCATCTGGTTCAGCAGAGACCGACTGAGATTAGAACTACTGTATGGGCAGGCTGAATGCATCCAAGTTGATTGATCGAACAACTTGAGTACAACCAGCCTGTCGGACTTTTCATGCAATTTCTAGCGATATTTCCTGTGTGTTCTCCCCCCTGGGACGGCTCCCCCCCCCCCTCCACCTTCTGCCGGGAGAACACAATAACTCAGTGGGAGGGATTCCCCCATCAATACCGACTGTGTTGATGGTGGAATTAAGCAATTTTCTTTTCTGCAACCCGTGGTTGCAGGAAAAAAAAATCTCTCTATCAATGGCTGGCTTTAGCACAACTGCCCATGCAATACTAAGACTGGCTGACATAAATTTATATATAGTATTTTTTTTTTTTAACACATAAAGAGGTATATACAGAATGTAATGTGAATGTTTTGGTGTAGTCCTATCAAAAAATGGCACTGCTTCAGGTAGCGCTGATGAAGGTAAATTTCACCTCCGAGATGTCCACATTTCACTCTGTATTCACCTTTTTGTGCCTTTAATTAATGTAAATTTAACTGAGGATTAGTGCAAATGTTTCATTTTACCTTCTTGCATTTCGAAGATGCTAATCACAATTTCCAATCACAGAAGCTTACAGCTGTGCACGCTCCAAGCTGCGAGACCTTCAGGGACACCTCTACTTATGACTGGGAACCAATCAGTGTATTTTTCAACCATGTCTTTACCATGTCAGTCATGACATGATGATTACATGAGACTTTGTTCTTTTATATGCATTGACAGGGCGAAAACCTGCCAATGTAAAAATGTAGGAGAAAATTACATAGGATTCACATTAGGGCCCCTTTCACACATGCGGACCGTTCAGATCCACCTGTCAGTTTTTCAGGTGGATATGAACGGATGCCCTATGCATCTCTATGGGGCAGCAGATGTCAGCGGAGACATGTCCGCTGACATCCGATCCGATCCTGTCCGTCAAATCCGGACGTATGGAAACCCTATTTTCCATCCTTCTGGCGGATTGGATCGGATGAGAATGTACAGGCTGTCCATTCTCATCCAATTCCCCCATAGAGAACAGTGGGGATCTGACACCTCCGTCTCCGCACACAGCGCGGAGACGGAGCGGTCATCTGCCTGCTCAGTGGGGATCGATCTGCCGCTGATGGAACGGAGCCATGTGAAAGGGGCCTAAGGGTTATTGTGAAGTTCCAGACTAGTGATTCTAAGTGGAGAAGGCTGTTTTTTTCCGGATTCTGTAGTCCCAGATTGAGGCCTGAAGCTGAAAGATTCCAAAGTGTCTTGGGTGAGACGGAACCTTCAAACCCATGTCTTGATTTTGCTGGATGGCGAAAGCCAGTGTGAGTACACAGGTGTGAAGGGTCATTATATACTCCAGTCTGAAGATAGCTCAGGGCTCCCAGTTTGGAAACAGCTGCCATATTGGGAGACAGGAGGTCTCATCTAGGGGCCAGAGAAACCTCAGCCAGAAGTCAGGAGATAGGAGGTCTCCACCAGAGACCAGAGGTGCCTCAGCCAGGAGCCAGGACACAGAAGGTCCCATCCCAGGAGTCAGGAGAACCCCTACCCAGAGGCCAGGGGTGGGCCATGCAGCAGGGCACAGCAACTAGAGACTAAGTGGGCCAAATGATCCAGAAGAACTGGGCAACACAGTCAGGGGAACTGGTAAAAAGAGAAGCAGTGGTGCTAACAAGGGAGCCAGGTGGCTCAGCATTTTTAATTGACTATCCACACAACTGATTCATACTGATGCTGTTAAATTTGGTGTGGATGTCTATGGTTAAAAGACTCTTATTGTGGATTTTCCCTTTACTACATTGTATAAATGTATGTAAATCATACAGCCTTTATTCAAGCTAATAGGAAGCTGTCACAGCACAGTTATGTTATGACTAATGAAGTATATTGAGATTACACAACTATGTCAGTGTTCATATCCTAAAGATTCCCATAGCAGATATCTATTTTTTTTTTTGTCGCCTAACTTAATTGTACAAATTGTGGCCTAATTTTGATGTAAAGGCCAAATGGTGAAGGAAAGGTTGTTTTGTCTGTAATGCTGCCCATCAAAAAGATAAAATTATAATTAAAATACATAGATGGACCCTCTCTTGAGTGACAGTTAAATTTTGTGCAGGTATTAAGTTAATGCTGTTCACCATTTTCCAAAATCGCTTAATATATTAGACTGTCAGTCAAAGGCTTAATGAACAAATGCTCATCTCTGAGTTTAAATATTCTTCTGCATGAACAGGCCAGCTCTTTGTAAATTCTTCAAAGGGGGAAATAATAGAAATGTGACATAATAATACATGTATTTAAAAAAAAAGCCTTATACTAAACTATGTGCACTGCCATGCTGTAATCCAGGTTTAACAAAGCATACTGCAGGCAAAAGAGCGTATAGACTTATTTTGAAGGATGTAAGTGTGATCGGTCTAATGTGAATAACTTTTTTTTTTTAAGAAGTGCAAAACAACTTTAAATTTGCCTTCAATTCAAAATTGATCATGAAACCTCAAAATACATACAGCAACATGAGCTCCCTTCACAATAATACAGTACAGTGGCGGCCCGTCCATTGGGGGCGCAGCCCCCCCTATCCATGCGTCCGGCCCCCTAATCTACATGCAGGGTGCCGGACGCATGGATTCCATTGTTTTTTTTTTTTTTAAGCACGTGAAGCACGTGATTAGAGCCAGAGGCCAGAGGCCAGAGGCTCTAATAGGCTTCAAAAAAGTGTGGGCGCCCTGAGCACACCCAGTTGTGTGACAATAGCGAATGAATATTCACTATTGTCACATGGACCCTCCTCCTGGACAACCAGTAAGCTGGTCCTAAGACCCGTTTCCCGATTGGCCGAAAGGAGAAGCCATGCCATTGGCCAAGGAGGAGGGAGGAGACGCAGGAGACTGAGGAGAAGCCACCGCCGCTGCTGCTTGCCTGGCCTCCACATGGTCAGGGTAGTGAGCCGGTGACCGGGGGGGGGTATGGTGTGCAGGCTGGTGTAGTCCGGGTGGGGGTATGGTGTGATCTGTCTGCTGTAAATCCCCCCCCCCCGGCAATGGAGCACCAGCCGCCACTGGTTCAGTATGTTACTAGATTTTGTTACAGCCCATCGGTTAACTTCTTAAAACTTAGGAAGACCTTTTTGCAATGCAGGAAAGGTATTCTCTTGTACCAAAGAAACTTTATTGGAAAAAAAAACTTTGAAGCACTTGCAAAAATTAGTGCTAGCTTATACAGAGTAGATCAAATAGTGCTCCAAATAAAGTTAGGATTGAACTTACCCTCGCAGGTATAGGAACAAAGGTGACATGAAAACATGTAACATGAAAATGTGCACAGCGATGATACGCCCAGAACAACATAAAAATCAAAGTAAGTTTGAGATGCAGGGTAACCCAGGACAGGTATTCTCAAACACATACAATCTCTACCAATCAGCATCGCCATGGGCTCCAGGCCTGTGACAATGCTAAATGGTGTCGAAACATGTTATCACCTAGCCGGTGATGTCACATTTATTCCGGGACTGGTACTGTATCTCTATTGGCACTTTTCCACTGCAAGTACCGGCTCGGCTCTACTCGGCCCTGCTTGGCCCTGTTTGCTTTTCCACTGCTGGTACCGCATGGTACGGTGTTGGAATGGTTCGGTACGGTACGGTAGGGTTTGCTTTTCCACTAAAGTAGTACTAAAGTTAAGTGGGGGGTATAACAACGGGGTGGGTGGGATTCTCTGACCAATCAGTGGCTAGTAGTGACTGCATGCAAAGGATTGTGGGATATGGTACCGGGTATGCTACCTGTTGGAACCACAATCGAGTAGGTACTGTTTTTGAGAGCCGTACCGTTCGGTTCCATGCAGTGGAAAAGCGCCGCCGTACCGTACCGTACCGAACCGTTCCTACACCGTACCATGCGGTACCAGCAGTGGAAAAGCACAAAAGCAAGCCGAACCGTTCGGTTCCATGCAGTGGAAAAGCACCTGTTTGTCTCGTTACAGGTCTGTGTTTCCTTTGATCCTGTAAGTACCTGTCTGTTTTAATAAAAATTTGTTTTATTTTATAGCACTATTGCAACTCCCCTGGCTAGTACACACCATTTTTTTTTTCATTCAACCCAGTGGTTAAAACTGACGGTTCCAGACAATCTGATGTTAGTAGCACTGAGTTTTTGTGTTCTGCCCCCCCCCCCCCTCCGCTCCCCCTGCCAGAAGACTCTGGTCAGTGCTCTCAGCCATTGGCTGTGAGTGCCAATCTGGAGCCCGTTAGCTTCTGGTTTTCCAGCATACATAAATGGCCGGTTTCTGATGGACTAGCTGCCATACACATGGGCCAAATGTCAGTGGGCTTTTATTGAACGACAGCCATTCAGCCCATGTGTACTAGGCTTTAACTGCGGCTTCATGGCTATATGGAGTCGGATTGCAGATGACAGCATGGCCAGTGCTACTTGAAGCGCATATTGATCTCTTTTGTGTTGAGATCAGTAGATTTGGTGTAGCCAAGTACACATGGGCTGAATGTTGGGCGACATTGGCCAGTTCAATAAAATCCGGTTGACATTTGCCCCATGTGTATGGCAGCTGGTCCAACAGAAGCCAACTGTGCATGCAGGAAAACCAGCAGCCGATCACCTCCGGGTTCGGCGCTCTCAGCCAATGGCCCCTCTCAGAACACAATAGCTTAGTGAGGGTGATGGCTGTACTAACATTGGATTGTCTGAGCTGTCAGGTTTTTTTTTTTCGTTCAACCCACTGGGTTATGTATATAAAATGTATAAAATGCGACTCAATCACTGTATCCTATTCAAGCATTATAGACATTCAGCGGCGCTTAAACATACACTAATGATGCATGTTAAAAGAGTCCATCCACATATCTGAAACAGTTCATTGTGTTCAGAGAGTTTACAGTGGCTGCTGGTGTACTACAAGGATACACATGAATACTGTTATATTTTATCCATAAGCGCCGGGCGGGTGGTTGGGGTTTTTTAGCTTCAGACACTGTTTTTTAGAACCCAATGGGTTAAATGAAAAAAAAAAAACTCATGGTGTGTACTAGGCTTAGGGCTCCATTCACACTAATGCATTTTTCATGCTTTTCGCAGAAATGCAGGACAATCTTTTAACATGGGTTCCTATGGAACACGTTCACATCAATGCAATTTTGTGCCTCTGCGTTTTTGAAAAGGGTCAGGGACTTTTTAAATGCAAAACAGTGTTTTTTTTTATTTTTTGGTTCAATAACTTCAATGGAGAAGCTGCAGAAAAGCATGTAGTGCGTTTTTACCACATTTTTACTGCAGTTTTGCCACAATTTTGCCGAAATTTGCGTTTTTAATATGAGTTTTGAATAGAATATATTTAATTTGAATATAAAAGTATATAATAAAATAAAAGATAATCGAATATAAAAGAAAGGAATAGGGAAGAAACAAATAGAATAGAATAAAAAAGAAAAGAATAGAAAATAAAAGAGTAGAATGCAATAGAAAAAAATATCACAATTCAACTGTTTTCTAAAATTTTGAATAAAATAACTTTGAATAGAATAGAAAAGAATAGAATATAACAGAGAATAAAATAATTGAATAGAAAAAACAATGGAATAGAACAGAATAGAAAGAATATAACCATCTTCCAAAATTCAAATTTCAAATAGAATAAATTTAATTTCGAATGGAATTTTATTTGAATGCAATTCGAATGGAATTCAAATAGAATTCCATTTGAATTCAAAGGGAATTCAAATTTGAATCAATTTGAATTTTCCAAATTCAAATCGATTTGAATTCAAATAGACAAAACTAATTCCGAAAACGATTTAAACAAATTTAATGGATTTACCTAAACAAATTTCTGTACAGTGCATCCGGAAAGTATTCACAGCACTTCACTTTTTCCGCATTTTCTTATGTTACAGCCTTATTCCAAAATGGATTTAAATCATAATTTTCCTAAAAATTCTACAAACAATACCCCATAATGACAATGTGAAAGAAGTTTGTTTGAAAACTTTGCAAATTTATTAAAAATAAAAAATTAAAAAAAATCCCATGTACATAAGTGTTCACAGCCTTTGCTCAATACTTTGTTGAAGCACATTTGGCACCAATTACAGCCTCAAGTCTTTTTGAGTATGATGCTACTAGCTTGGCACACCTATTTCTAGGCAGTTTCTCCCATTATTCTTTGCAGGCTCTTTCAAACTCTATCAGGTCTCTCCATAGATATTCAACCTGGGCTCTGGCTGGGCCACTCAAGGACATTCACAGAATTGTCCCATAGCCACTCCTTTGTTATCATGGCTGTGTGCTTAGGGCCGTTGTCCCGTTGGAAGATGAACCTTCGCCCCAGTCTGAGGTCCAGAGTGCTCTGGAGCAGGTTTTCATCAAGAATGTCTCTGTACATTGCTGCATTCATCTTTCCCTTGATCCTGACTAGTCTCCCAGTTCCTGCCACTGAAAAACATCTCCACAGCATAATGCTGCCACCACCATGCTTCAATGTAGGGATGGTATTGGCCAGATGATGACCAGTGCCTGGTTTCCTCCAGACATGACGCTTGCTATTCAGGCCAAAGAGTTCAATCTTTGTGCCATCAGAGCAGAGAATTTTTTCTCATGGTCTGAGAATCCTTGAGATTCCTTTTAGCAAACTTCAGGTGGGCTGTTATGTGCCTTTTACTAAGGAGTGGCTTCCATCTGGTCACTCTACCATACAGGCCGGATTGGTGGAGTGCTGTATAGATGGTTGTTCTTCTGGAAGGTTCTCCTCTCTCCACAGAGAAATGCTAGAGCTCTGTCAGAGTGACCATCGGGTTCTTGGTCACCTCCCTGACTTCTCCCCCGATTGCACAGTTTGGCCGGGCGACCCACTCTAGGAAGAGTCCTGCTAGTTCCAAACTTCTTCCATTTACGGATCATGGAGGCCACTGTTCTCATTGGGACCTTCAATGCTACAGAAATATTTCTGTACCCTTTCCCAGATCTGTACCTCCATACAATCCTGTCTCGGAAGTCTACAGACAATTCCTTGGACTTCATGAGTTGGTTTGTGCTCTGACATGCACTGTTAACTGTGGGACCTTATATAGACAGGTGTGTGCCTTTCCAAATCATGTCCAATCAACTGAATTTACCACAGGTGGACTCCAATCAAAAAAAGGCCTGCTCATTAACCAGTTCTGGACCAGAAGGATTTGCCCCCTTAATTACCAGGCCATTTTTTGTGATTCGGCACTGCGTTAATTTAATGGAAAATTGTCTGGTCATGCGACGCTGTACCCAAATAAAATTGATGTCCTTTTTTCACAAAAATAGAGCTTTCTTTTGGTGGTATTTGATCACCTCTGCGATTTTTATTTTTTGCGCTATAAACAAAAAAAGAGCGACAATTCTGAAAAAAAAAAGAATATTTTACAATTTCTGCTATATAACATTCCCCCCCAAAAAATTAAAAAATCTAATTTTAGGCCAATTTGTTTTTTGCTACATATTTTGGTAAAAAAAAATCGCAATAAGCATATTTTGCGCAAAAGTTATTGCGTCTACAAACTAGGGGAAAGATTTATGTAATTTTTATTGTTTTTTTTTTGTTTTTTTACTGGTAATGGCGGCGATCTGCGATTTTAAGCGGGACTCCGACATTGCCGCAGACAGATCATACCCCTAACTGACATTTTTTTACACTTTTGGGGGGGACCAGTGACATTACTACAGTAATCAGTTCTAAAAATATGCACTGTTACTGTAATAATGACACTGGCAGTGAAGGGGTTAACATAGTGGGTGATCAGGGGTTAAATGTAAGCCTATAGGGGCGTGTTTTTAACTGTATGAGGGTTGGGCTTTTGAAATTACCATAGAGACCTGTGATCCTATATAGAAAGATCACAGGAGCTCTATGATCATTCCAGAGAGAAGAACGGTCAGCTGTGTTTACAACAGATTACCGTCCTTCTCTCTCAGCGGGGAGTGTTCGCGGGTGGTAGGCGGCAATCGGAGCCACCAGCCCCGTGCATCGGAGTCCCCACTGCCGAGTGGGGGCAGGAGCGCGCCAGCGGCAGCGCGCGCTCGCCCCCCTAGCAGCAGGCGCACGACTGATGTACAGTTACGTCGGTTCGCGCAGGAGGGGAGTTAAGGGGGACAATCTTCCGGTCTAGAAGTGGTTACTAAATACCGCTTTGAGTCCCTACACATGTAGACAAGTGACCACAAAGAGGCTGCAGGAGATCAATAGCACTGAGATAAAAAAAACGATTAAAACTTAAAATTAAAAAAAAGACATGGAAAATGTTCATGATAAACTGTGCCTTGGCAAACGAAAAGTCAAGCAGTTAGGATTTGCATATACTTTAGGTTCCGCCAGTTTCAAAAAGGCACAGTTATTTCATGTTTAACATCACCCTTCATTTCTAGAAAGCATTTTGATGCATGTGGAAGCGTGGTTTGCTTATATAACATTTCCTATCCTATAATGTGTGGATTTACAAACATCTTAAATATTCAGTGTTCACTAATTTGGGTAAATTGAGAGTTAGACAACACAAACACATTGCCGTGTTAATTCATTATGTTGATGTGTTCTGCATGCAGCAATATCTGTACAGGTTACAGAAGATGCTCTTGTGTTTACCGTAAAGGGAGGCGAAGAACTTTCGCTGTAAATATTTCCAGTTTAAATGTACAATGCCCCAATGACGTATTCATCATTTGGTGCCCTGTTGAGGGATGTGCAGAAACTAGGAAAGAAGCAATTTTCTAACTGCAAACTGGAAAGGCTGCCAACCAGCTAAATGCTGTACCACCAATTAGTGCCTGATTCCTCCTGCGAATTGGAAGGCTAAAAGTTTTTATAGACATTACTGCAGATTACGGAAATTCGGCTTTTGTTTAGCATGCATAGCTTTCCTAAAGGACATCTGCAGTATTTTTAATATATATTTTTTTTTTTAGATATAGGTGGATAAAATTAGCTTCATGTACATAATCATATTATTCTACATGGATACAATAAAAAAACAGCCGTATTTACCCATTGCATACTCAGGCCTTGCTTCAGCAGTAAAGCAGAATTACTGTATAGCACTGAATGGCAGGAAGCAAACTAGGGGAAATATTTATGTAATTTTTATTTATTTATTTATTTATTTATTTATTTATTATTTACTAGTAATGGCGGCGGTCTGCGGTTTTTAGCGGGACTGCGACATTGCGGCGGACAGATCGGACCCCTAACTGACCTTTTTGACACTTTTGGGGGGGACCAGTGACATTACTACAGTAATCAGTGCTAAAAATATGCACTGTTACTGTAATAATGACACTGGTAGGGAAGGGTTTAACCTGGTGGGTGATCAAAGTGTTAAATGTAAGCCTAGGGGACTGTTTATTAACTTAGTAAAACTGCGGCGGGCAGGCAGTCGGCAAGTGAGTAATTTGTAAGTGGGTGATCTCTGTACATTACATGGATTTTAAGAAACTTTGCTGCAGATTTTTACCTTTTGTTATTCTGAAGAAATAATTGTTTATTCCTCTGTGCCTCTGTTCCGAGATGGTCTAATGGGAGTGGTGTCATAATTATCTATCAGCTGTGGCAGCTGCCGGGCTCTAATGAGGAAATCTGCTGGACCTGCATCCCTTTAGACGTGTTCCTATTGGGAGTATCAAAATTACATCTTTGTTGCAGGGGATGCCAGAAATCTGGCTTGCATCTGGGAAAATTAGTGAGCCAATCACACAAGCAGGAAATTATGTTTCTGGGGTGTGGTCAGTGTACAGAACAGCTCCAGGTAGCCATATTGCATTGCATTTTCAGAAAATACAACAGCTGCAGATTGAAAAGGAAAGGTAACTTTTAATAACATTCAATCACAATATGATTTGTGTCGCAAAATTGTATACGCTATATTGTTTTTTCTTTATTTGCTATTTTTTTTCCCTACGAAAGTGGAGTTACCCTTTAAGCTTTTTCTGGGGAACAAAACATGTTTTCAGGGCATTAGTGAGATAAAGGGGTTGATTTACTAAAGGAAAATTTACTGTGCTCTTTGCAAGTGCAGTTGCACTCCTTTTTCTTAACCACTTTCCGACCGGTCCATTGCAAAAACACGGGCGCAAAGTGGTTGTATAGTTCTGGGAGGGCGTACATGGACGTCCTCCCAGAATCACGTTCCCGCGCACCCCCTGGGGCGCGCACACGGGAATGTCCGTGCTCACCGGGTCCCGGGGACCCGACGCATCACGGATCGTGGTAAAGGGCCAATGAGAGCAGTCCTTTACTACGTGATCGCTCCGTCCAATGACGGAGCGATCACGTCACAACAAACCGGCGCATGTCCGGTTAATTTCTCTCCTCTCCTCGGACTCTGTACATAGCAATCGGTACAGCGTGCGAGGAGAGGAGAGAAACTGCAGCTGCACACCTCCTCTGCCTCAACTGTGCCCCATCAGTGCCTCATTATGCCCAATTAGTGCCTCAGTGTGCCCCATCAGTGCCTCATTGTGCCCCATCGGTGCCTCATTGCTCCCCATCAGTGCCTCATTCATGCCCCATCTGTGTCTCAGCCATGCCCCATCCATGCATCATCTGTGCCTGATCCATGCATCATCCGTGCCTCATCCATGCATCATCCGTGTCACATCCGTGCCCACCCATGCCACCTCAGTGCTCATCAATGCCACATCCGTGCCCATCCATGCCACATCCATGCTCATCCGTGCCACATCCATGCTCATCCATGCCTTATACATGCTCATCCATGCCTCATCCGTGCCTCATCTGTGTGACATCTGTGCCTGCCCATGCTGTCTCAGTGCTCATCCATGCTACATCCATGCTCATCCATCCCACATCTGTGCCCGCCCATACCACCTCAGTGCTCATCCATGCCACGTCAGTGCTCATCCGTGCCACATCCATGCCACCTCAGTGCTCATCCATGCCACATCCATGCCACTTCAGTGCTCATCCGTGCCACGTCAGTGTTCATCCGTGCCACATCAATGCCAAATCAGTGCTCATCCATGCCACATCCGTCCCACATCAAAGCCCCGTCAGTGCTCATCTGTGCCACGTCAGTGCTCATCCGTGCCACATCCATGCCACTTCAGTGCTCATGCTCATCCGTGTCACGTCAGTGCTCATCCATGCCACATCCATGCCATGTCAGTGCTCATCCATGCCACATCAGTGCTTATCCGTGCCACATCAATGCCACATCAGTGCTCATCCGTGCCACATCCATTCCACGTCAGTGCCACATCCGTGCCACATCAATGTCACGTCAGTGCTCATCCATGCCACATCAGTGCTCATCCGTGCCACACCTATGCCACTTCAGTGCTCATCCATGCCACGTCAGTGGTTATACATGCCACATCCATGCCACGTCAGTGCTCATCCGTGCCACACCTATGCCACTTCAGTGCTCATCCATGCCACGTCAGTGGTTATACATGCCACATCAATGCCACGTCAGAGCTCATCCATGCCACGTCAGTGCTCATCCGTGCCACATCCATGCCACGTCAGTGCTCATCCGTGCCACATCCATGCCATGTCAGTGCTCATCCGTGCCACATCCATGCCACGTCAGTGCTCATCCATGCCACGTCAGTGCTCATCCGTGCCACATCAATGCCACATCCATGCTATGTCACTGCTCATCTGTGTCACATCCATGCCACATCAGGGTACTCATCTGTGCCTCATCCATGCCACGTCAGTGCTCATCCGTGCCACATCAATGCCACGTCAGGGCTATCCATGCAACATCAGTGCTCATCAGTGCCACATCCATCCCACGTCAGTGCTCATCAGTGCCACATCTATGCCACCTCAGTGCTCATCCGTGCCACATCAGTGCTCATCAGTGCCACATCCATTCCACGTCAGTGCTCATCCGGGCCACATCCATGCCACATCAGTGCCACTACAATGCTTATCAGTGCCCTACAGTGTCTCACATAATTGTAATGGGAAGTCAGGAAATGACGATGCTCCCTGCATGTTGGGCCTCTGTATGTGGCCAGGCTGTGGAAAAGTGTCACATATGTGGTATCGCCATACTCAGGAGGAGTGGCAGAATGTATTTTGGGGGTGTAATTTTTGCCATGTACATGCTATGTGTTAGAAATGTCTTATAAATGGACAACTTTGTGTAAAAAAAAATAAGTTTTGGTTTTCTTTCCACATTTTCCAAAAACTTGTGGAAAAAAATGACATGTTCAAAAGACTCATTATGCCTCCTAGATCATGTGTTGGGGTGTTTTCTTTCCAAAATGGGGTCATTTTGTGGGTAATTCCATTGTCCAGGTGCTCCAGGACTTTCAAAAGTGTGATAGGTCGTCAGAAAATTATATGTGTAATTTTTGCTTCTAGAACGCCTGACGGTGCTCCTTGGATGTTGGGCCTCTGTATGTGGTCAGGCTGTGGAAAAGTGTCACCCATGTGGTATCACCATACTCAGGAGGAGTAGCAGAATGTATTTTGGGGTGTATTTGCAAGTATGCCTGTACAGTGTGTGAGAAATAATTTTGTAATATGACCATTTTGTGAAAAATATATATTTTTTTTAAAAAATCTTCATTTTGCAAAGAATTGTGGGAAAAAATTACAACTTCAAAAAACTCACCATGCCTCTTACTAAATACCTTGAAATGTCTTATTTCCAAAAAGGGGTCATTTGGGGGTATTTGTACTGTCCTGACTTGTTAAGGTCTCAAGAAATGAGATAGGCCGTCAGTACTTTAGGTGTGATCAATTTTCAATGATTGGCACCTTAGCTTGCAGACTCAATAAGCTTCACAAAGACCAAAAAATGTATACTTATTTGGGTTATTTTTACTAAAGATATGTAGCCGTATAAATTTTAGTCAAAATTTATGAAGAAAAATGACTAAGTTTGCAAAATTTAAAACCAAAACGAAGAAAAATGCATTTTGTTACAAAATTTTCGGTATTTTTTCATTTATAGCACAAAAAATAAAAAACCCAATTATGATTAAATACCACCAAAAGAAAGCTCTGTTTGTGTAAAAAAAAAGGATGAAAATTTCATATGGGGACAGTGTTGCATGACTGAGTAATTGTCATTCAAAATGTGAGAGCACTGAAAGCTGAAAATTGGTCTGGTTAGGAAGAGGGTTTAAGTGCCCAGTGGGTAAGTGGTTAAAGAGGTTGTAAACCTCCCTTAATGACTTTTGCTTATAGGTAAGCGTATAATAAGGGCTTACCTATAGGCACTGTAAATATCTCCTAAAAACTGTTTAGGAGATATTTACATTGCATGCAGCCGATGACATCATCGGCGCATGCGCTCTGAAGGAACGGCCACCTGTGCCGTTCCTTCAGAGCCCTGTGCTGTGAAATGGTTTCTCCTGCGCGCATGCCCCTCTGGCCAATCAGATGGTCAGAGAACACGAACCAGGAAGAAGGACGGCCAAAAATGTCTGCCGTGTTACCGGTGGTGCTGCAGCTTCTCCTCCCCCCAGCCCCCAACATGGGGCTCATACACTTCCAATAAGGAACACAAATTAAAACCCCCATATTGTGTAAACACTTCCCAAATCAGGGGGCTAAAGGCCAAATAGGCCCCAATATGTTTTGCCCCCAATTTGGTAAGTCTTGAAAATCTTACAAGACAATTTTGAAATCGATCTTACTAGTAAACCCACATTTGGAATCATGATTAATTATATATAAAGGTTTTTTTTTTTTTGCCTAAAACATTTTCATTTGCAGTATCTATTATTCATACTTTTAAAACTCTGTTATGTCCTTGTAATATAACATAAGTTCTTCAAGGCTATGCAGGGATAAGCTTTTTACTATATTGTTTGAAAGGCTAATTTTGGTTTGGAAAAGGTGTTATCGCAGTTTAATAAATCAAACCAAAATTATATTAATGTCCACTGAACTGAAGACAAATACGAATGACTTGTTTTGATTTTTATATGACTATTTGGTAGCTCAGTGACAACTTAGTGATTAGTACTTCTGCTTAGCAGCTCTAGAGTCATTGGTTTATCTCCCAACCATCCACTATTTGCCTGGAGTTTTCATATTCTCCCTGTGTGGAGTTCCCCAGTTTCCTTTCTCACTCCAAAGACATGCTGGTAGGTTAATTGACTCCTATCTAAATTGGCCATTGTATGTGCATATATGAATAGAAGCTAAGGGTCTTAGATTGTAAGCTCCTTGAGGGCAGGGACTGGTGTAAATGTACAATATATATTATTAATAATAATAATAATAATACAAATAATAAAAATAATAAATACATAAAGTGTTGTGTAAACTTAATGCACTATATAAGTACCTGTAATAAAAAATAAAAAAAATACAAATAGATTAACATGACAAAATAATCATGTGATTTAAGTAATGTTTCATGTTTTTCTCTGTAATGGGTCAGTAAAATAAAATTACTTCTAAAGCTAGTAGTTGATGTTAAAACATGATTAGACATGCTAACACAAAGTGACATTCTTTCATTCTATTTTCAGCTATAACTTGGAATGCTTGGGTCATACACATACTGAAGGCATCCCCCATTACCAACTCCTGGAACAAAAAACATAAATTACTTTTCTAAATCATTCCTTCAATTTTTCCCCAAGATTTGTCTACTAGAACTGTCTGACATTACCTAAAAACAACAAGGTCATCTCCAGAAATCGCTTGATTTTATATCCTAAAAGTCAACTCCAGGCTAACAGATAAATATGCCTTTATAGATGTTATTTGCCTGCCAAAAGATTAGTATTTCTTTCCAACTAGTCTTTAGACATGTGCCGCTTGGCCAGATATTACAATCTGGTTGGTAACCTGACTTTGTTCTACTGCACTTAACATCCCTGGTGGTATGATTCTTTCGGATTTTAGGTGCTGAAAGCGGTACCATTATTTTGCATGTAATTCTTAAGAATGAGCAGCCCAAACCAACTATTTATATATGATTTTTTTTTACTGTGCGTTCTTCTTTATAACATCTCGGGTATGATAAAGTTTGAAACACAAAATCATAAATTATAATATAATAAATAACTATAAATAAGTTAAAGTATGTATGTATGTATACATATATATATATATATATATATATATATACATAAAAAAGTACAGTAAAACTGCAGGAAAGGGCACTGGGGGGCAAACTAATATGATTTTTTATTTATTTTGAATGGTATCATTGTTTTTGGTGTGTTTTACATTTGAATTTGCCGCCGGTTCCACCCCCCTGCGAACGTCATGTCGCAGGAGACGGAAGTCGGGGCATAGAGAGCATCGGGAGGAAGATCCACCGCCAGACACCGCCAGGGTACATCACTGGATCCCGGTGACAAGGTAAGTAAATATGCTTTCAGGATCCAGCGATGCTTCTGGCGGTACCCCGAGTGTGGCTCGGGGTTACCGCTTTTGGCTCTGAAATTTACCCCAGAGCCACGGGTTATTTACATTTTCCCTTCTCTTTCTGTATATGGATTATTTTAATTTAAAAAAAAGTACCTTTTTCGTAGTTTGATATACAGCTGTCACATGGTACAGCTCTTTCCCAGCCTGTCTGCAGGGAAAGATAAGCAGAAGGAGCTTCTAGTCCTCTGCTACTGGTCACATGTTCACAAAATAAAATAAAACCTGCCTTTGAAATACAGCGTAAAAATAAATAATTAATATACCTGTAAATAATCTGTTTTAAAATGTCATACAAATATATTTTAGAAAACAAATCTTTAATATTTTATGGCAATAACATGGTGTGGGCGGATTTCTGCCGGTCACAGATGTGATAAGGAGGAAATGCTCAGCATAGAAACTCACTGAAAACTGAGCATGTGCAGAGCTGCCGACATTGCTCTGCAAAATCCCCAGCTGCATTGGGGACTTGGACGGGGACTTGGACGGGGACTTGGGAGAAACAGCAGGATCAACCCGTTTTTTTTGGTTTTTTTTGCAGAATACAGAAAAGAGGGAGTATGAACAGTATGTACATTTATTGATAGTTTTTTTATGATGTGGGTTTAGTGACACTTTAAAGCAGAACTAAACACTCTCAATCAACATTAGCTATTTTTATTAATTTTGCTGTTTACCTTAGCAAATGGATAGGATGGTATATGTGATGGACCCCAATACTCAAGAGGAGTAAGTCCGTGTTATAAGCTTCCCTTGCCCAGTACCAGAGCGATCCAAGCTCCCTTAGCTCACCCAGTCACTTGTCAGGAGCGTCAGGTGGAGCAAAACATCAACTGTTTATGGAAACACAGGCACTAAGAAATATACACTCTGGGACAATCCTCCTTCTCTTCATAATGACACAGGGCAGGGTAAACTGTACATTTAGTAACATGAAACTCAGGTATATTGAAACTTTTCTACAAACAATTAAATCAATAACTGGGCATGTAGACCGCCTTATCAGCAGAAAGGTCTGTTGGAGAAATTCCCCCTCTAGCAAGTTGACAGTGATATAACTAACATAAGCGTATTACCTAGTCACTTAAACCAGCCTAGGTGACCAGACTATTTGGCACCTACACCCTGGATACAAAGTACTGTACAATACACTTTCTTACAAGTATAAAAACATAAATGAGAAGGCAGAAAAAAACAATAGGGGATCCGAATAACCATGGAATTGACATCTAATCAATGCTTTGATTAATCAGGAATCACAGACTGCATTGAAAGGTCTATGACATACTATTAGGCAAAGCTCAGTCTGATACAGTGGAATTAATTTATCTTTATATATTCCATGAGAAATTTTGTTGATACATATTTCTGTTCCAAGTGAAGAAGCCTCTCCAGCTTTCAACACAAACCACACATATAAGACCCAGGATAACAGGGGTAAAACGAAATGCTGAGTCTGGTGTGGTTGTACTGAGATAAAAGACAAAACTGTGGCGCTAAGACCCTTAATGAATGACAGTCCCACTTGAGGATGTGTAAAAAGCAATAAAAAAGCAGTCCATGTGTGTCCGTCTCCACATAAAGAAGTAATTCTCGAGCAGAAAACCACCACCAGAAAGCACTCCAACACCAGTACTTCTTACCAAAAGTGATTGATCTCCATCACAGGGATCAAAAGTAGCGCATAACTGGAAGTCATGAAGGCTTCTCCAATGCAGTCTTAGTAAGCTCTCAATGTGGTATGTTATGCAAAGAAAAAGAGGGACATCACATAGCGCAGACCGCTTTAAAAGGCTTTATTCTTAAATAGAAGAATGGTACTCACAAAGAAAGTACTACATCTCGCATGTAATACATGGGCACCGAGACCTCCCAGATGTCCTTAGGGCGTCCCAGCGGTGGACCACCGAATCTATGGCCGTCCTGTCTCCTCCACGGATCGTAACACGCGCCACCCAGCACGCCACCCGACGTACGTTTCGTCCGATTGGACGTCGTCATGGGGTGTGGCTACAGGGTGCGCCAATGCTTTCTATAGCGGAGGAGAGAACCGCCCACCGGAACTGAGTGGCCGGAAGTGATGTATGCGCTCCACACGACCGGAAACAACACTCTGACCGGAAGAGGAAGGGAGAGGAGGATAACATAATGGGGAAATAGAGGGAAACAGCTGGATAAGTTTGATACATTCATAGACCTTCAGAAGTTTGTAAGAAAGATCAACATTAAGAGACACTTCACTGTGAACCCTTCCACATCTAAAACCGAATACAATATGGGTATTAAAAGCACCAGTTTCTCCAATGCCTCCACGTTCAACCCCCCGGGTGGGGTGGCACCGGCGGTGGCTGTATTTAGAGATCTGGTTGCTAAGGACATTGATCAACTTCGGTTGAATAGATGTGAGATGCACTCCGCTTTCTATAGGGGACTTAAGTCTCTAAAGGAGCGGAGGGATATCATAGTGAGGCCTGCGGACAAGGGCGGCGGGATTGTGATTATGGACACCGCCGCCTATGACGCAGAGATGTTAAGGTTGCTATCAGACAGGGATACTTATATTCCCCTGAGGGGTGACCCTACCGCCAAATATAAAAAGGAACTGATTGCCCTGGTGAATGAGGGGTTTGATAGGAAGCTTCTCACCAAAAAAGAGAAGGCTTTTCTGGTGCCCTCTGCCCCCAGAGTACCCGTTATGTATTTTTTGCCCAAAATACATAAGGATCCTATTTGCCCACCCGGGAGACCTATAGTTAGCGGTATTGATTCCGTTACCTCCCGGGTGGGCAAATATATCGATCATTTCCTACAGCCTGTGGTGGTAAAAATGCCCTCGTATTTACGAGATTCCATGCAGGTGATTAATGAGTTGGGCAATGTCACCTGGCAGGATAATTATATTTTGGTAACAGCGGATGTTTCATCCCTGTATACCATAATTTCACACCAACATGGCAGAGAGGCGGTGTCTCATTATCTGAGGTTAGAAAGCTTGTTGAGTTTCCAGAGAGATTTCATTATTTCTCTTCTGGACTATGCAATGTCCCGAAATTACTTCTGGTATAATGGCACTTATTATCTACAGAACAGGGGAGTGGCCATGGGCGCGAAATTCGCGCCCAGTATGGCCAACCTGTTCATGGCCAAATGGGAAGAGGATGTCGTCTGGGGTGTACCTAGGCCAGAGCTTGTGCTCTGGCGTCGGTACATCGACGACATCCTCTTCCTATGGGACGGCACGGGTGATTCCCTGGTTGAATTCATGGGAACCCTGAACAACAATGATAGGGGCATCAGTCTGACCTATGAATCAAGCGCGAGCGAGATTCATTTTTTGGATCTTAGGATCCGTATAGAGGAAGGGCAGATTGTTACCTCTACTTTCTTTAAACCAACTGACAGGAACGGATTCATAGATACCACGAGTTGTCATCACAAGTCGTGGTTAGAGTCCGTTCCTGTCAGTCAGTTCCTACGACTGAAGCGTAATTGTTCGCGTCATGAAGATTTCTTGCAGGAGGCCTCTGTCCTTAAAGAGAGATTTCTTGAGAAGGGGTACGACGAGTCTCTTTTGAGTCAGGCCTTGATAAAAGCTGATTCGAGAGCGAGAGAGGATCTTCTTCAGCCTAAACAGAGGGACTTAAAACGTCCTTTTGATTTTGCATTCCTCTCTTCGTACTCCACTCAACATTTCTCAGTGAAAACTATTCTTCGGCGCCATTGGCACATTCTGCGGAATGATTCAGTGTTGGGCCCCCTCTTACCTCCCCAGCCTCAGGTAATCTATAGGGGTGTCCCTCCCTTAAGGCTGCAGATTGCCCCCAACATTAGGGATCCCCCAAAAAAGGTCTCTTTTTTTCAAAAAATGGGAGGCTTTTATAAATGCAGGAGGTGCACTATCTGTCAGCTTAATGTGGTGAAGAAGAGACGAGTTGACACCTTTAAGTCTGGTTCTGGACAGGACTTTAAGATTAAACCGTTTATATCCTGTACCACCAGGTATGTGGTTTACCTGGTGAGATGTCCATGCGGCCTTGACTATGTTGGCCGCACTATCCGGGAGCTTCATGTGAGGCTCAAGGAGCATGTGGCCAACATAGTCAATGGCTTCCCCAAACACAGCCTCTCTAGGCACTATGATGAGTGCCACAATAGGGATCCTAGTGGCACTTTGTTTTTGGGGATAGACAAATTTTCAGGACATTGGAGAGGAAGCAATCTAACGAGAGGGGTTTCCAAGCTCGAAACGAGCTGGATATATAGACTCAAATCTTATACCCCCTTGGGTCTCAATATCGAATGGGATCTAAATGCCCATATTAATAATTCCTAGATTGACGTTCCCCTCCCTCTCCTTGGTATTTGCTGTGCAATATTTGATAGTTTTATTCAATGTGTACAACATTTCTGGATTTGTTTTATTATGTAGCATTTTAATGCATGTTTTTTAATATCTTATGTTGTTATTAATTGATGCATGTATTTTTATGATTTTTTTGAGACCTCCTTGTACCTTGGGTGTTCCACACTAGGAGCACCGATAGATGGCGCTGTCTCTCCTCGGGCCGTGGTATGATATATTGGGTATCTGTATATCTGATATGGCATATGGGGTAATGTTCTTTTTTGGTTGATCCCATTTATAGTACATTGCTCATTAGAAGGATGGGGGAGGCATTGCAGTGTGGGTTTTTGCGAAGGGATTTTTCCCTCTATTTCCCCATTATGTTATCCTCCTCTCCCTTCCTCTTCCGGTCAGAGTGGTGGTTCCGGTCGTGTGGAGCGCATACATCACTTCCGGCCACTCAGTTCCGGTGGGCGGTTCTCTCCTCCGCTATAGAAAGCATTGGCGCACCCTGTAGCCACACCCCATGACGACGTCCAATCGGACGAAACGTACGTCGGGTGGCGTGCTGGGTGGCGCGTGTTACGATCCGTGGAGGAGACAGGACGGCCATAGATTCGGTGGTCCACCGCTGGGACGCCCTAAGGACATCTGGGAGGTCTCGGTGCCCATGTATTACATGCGAGATGTAGTACTTTCTTTGTGAGTACCATTCTTCTATTTAAGAATAAAGCCTTTTAAAGCGGTCTGCGCTATGTGATGTCCCTCTTTTTCTTTGCATAACATACCACATTGAGAGCTTACTAAGACTGCATTGGAGAAGCCTTCATGACTTCCAGTTATGCGCTACTTTTGATCCCTGTGATGGAGATCAATCACTTTTGGTAAGAAGTACTGGTGTTTGAGTGCTTTCTGGTGGTGGTTTTCTGCTCGAGAATTACTTCTTTATGTGGAGACGGACACACATGGACTGCTTTTTTATTGCTTTTTACACATCCTCAAGTGGGACTGTCATTCATTAAGGGTCTTAGCGCCACAGTTTTGTCTTTTATTTCTTTTAATCTGCTACATTTCAGATTAGTGTGGCTGCTGTACCCACTACTGTATATTTGCTGTTTTTACAGTTTTTTACCTTAATGCGCAGCAATTTCATGTTTTTTGGTTGTACTGAGAGTCTGGTTGGGGCAGACCAGATTGGGCTTCTCGGTCACCCTGTGCCCCTAATAGACCCAGGGTGACTTACACATAAGAGGGGCTTGGGGAGTTGTAAATGGAGTTTCTCAACCTCTCTAAGGTAAGCTGGGTTTCCTCGGGCCCCCCGCCCAAAGTGACTCCCATCACAGTATATTACCAGCTACATCAATATCCTAGTCTTAAAACACCAACCAAATCATTAACTTCATTCCTCCCAAGACCACCTGCTCTCTAGGTCCCTCATCACCTCCTCCCATGCTCACCTCAAGGACTTTTTCAGAGCCTCTCCTATCCTATGGAACTCCCTACCCAAATCTGTCTGACTATCTCCTACTCTTTTTGCTTTTAGACGATCCCTGAAAATTCTCCTCTTCAGAGAAGCCTATTCTGCCCCTATTTAACAACTGTACTTTTATTTTCTCCATTCCCCTACAATTATTACCTTTTATATCACTTGACCCTCCCTCCTAGATCGTAAGCCCTAACGAGCAAGGCTCTCTGATTTCCTGTAGGGAATTGTATTGAAACTGTACTGTCTGTCCCCTTTTTTTTTTTACATTTCTACCCCAGTTTCCTGGTTTTTGGCCAGGTCATAATGATTTCATACATCCCAGGAGTCTTCATGGGCATTTTTTTCTTTCATTTGGAGGAGGGGAGAAGGGGATTTTTCAGCTTCCTGCCAGCAAGCCTGACCTAAGGACAGATGGATTCCAGGAAGCAAATGCTGCATGAATCATTTGCCCTTACTCAAGATGGTTGTGGCTAGAAATGCAAGGGGGTTGATTTTCAAAAGATTCCCTAACACAATAAAACATGGATGGATGGATGGATGGGTGACTTTGCTTTGACTATTAAAAATGAATACAGTAGTGTTTTTGGTTTGTTGTATTCAAATACAGGTAAGTTCTGTTTCAAATTCTAACTAACATAGCAGAACATTTACAATTTCTTAGTGGTTTTTGGCCTAGACCAAAATGATGTCATCCATCCAAAGGGTCTTCAATATATATATATTTTTTCATTTGGAGGTGGGTAGGAGAGACTGTTTAAGCTAAGCACACCCTCCTGTCTGCGTGCCTGAGCTAAGTGCAGATGGATTCCAGGAAGTAAATGCTACATGAATCATCTACCCTTACTTATGAAGGCCATGACTACACATAGTAAAAGGGTATATTTCAATGTGATTTCTCAACAAAATAAAGCATAGAGACATGAACAGATGGTTGAGTTTTTTTTTTTTTTTTTTTGAAGGATTAAAAATTAATCAAAATTAAATTTTCTGTTTGTGGTGACCAGATACAACTTAGTTCCACTTTAAGTAATTACATTTGATCACCTCCTCTTATCCTGTGATTAGACAGTGTGAGAGCAGCAGTTTATTCTCCTGTTCGCTCTGCTCTTTTCTTCCGTCAGGATGCTGTTGTCAGCATATGTGAATACAGCCCTTATGATTGTATTCTAGTGCTGTTTTTACTTCTCCAAATCTGAGTGCTGCTGTACAAGAAATTACAAGAGGATATTACCAAATCAAATGCAGGTGCACAATTTCATTTAAAGGAGTTGTAAAGGCAAAAGGTTTTTTATCCTAATGCATTCTATGCATTAAGATAAAAAGCCTTCTGTGTGTAGCAGCCTCCCTAGCACCCCCCAAATACTTACCCGAGCCCCCTCTTTATCCCCCTCCCTGCTGATTGACTGATATACAGCAGCGGCACCATTGGCTCCCACTGCTGTCAATAAAAGTCAGTTAGCCAAACAGGAGAGAGGGCGGGGCAAAATGCAGTGGTGGCTGGTGCTCCATGGGCAGGGGGGGGCGGCAGATGGACCACACCATACACCCCGGACCACACCAGCTCCAGTCTGCACACCCACCACCCCCTGCCACTCACCCTGGGTAGGCAGGCAGCAGCAGCGGCGGCGGCGGCGGCTTCCCCCTCAGTCTCCTCCATGGGCTTCCCCTGCGTCTCCTCCCTCCTCCTCCTTAGCCAATAGCATGGCTTCTACTTTTGGCCAATCGGGAAACGGGTCTCAGGACCCAATATCGGTTTCGCCAGGAGAAGAATCAGTGTGCCAATAGTGAATATTCATTCGCTATTGTCACACAACTGGGTGGGATCAGGGCGCAGAGCCCACCCTTTTTTGAAGCCTATTAGAGCCTCTGGCTCTAATCACGTGCTTAAAAAAAAAAACCCTATTGGAATCCATGTGTTTGGCACCCTGCATGTAGATTAGGGGGCCGGACGCATGGATGTGGGGGCAGCACCCCTGTGCCCCCAATGGACGGGCCGAACATGACCAAATGGCAGCTCCATGTCTGAATTGACACACGCAGCTGCAGTTCGGCTCGGGTGCCCCCATAGCAAGCTGCTTGCTTTAGGGGCACTTGACAGCAAAGTGTGACCCATAAAGAGGAGGATCTGGGCTGCCCTGTGCAAATCCATTGCACAGAGCAGGTAAGTATACACAGGTTTTTTATTTTTTTTTAAAATGAGACTTTACAATCACTTTAACTATGACTTCTAAGGCAGGTCCCCTTAACTTACAATACATTTTTTATTTATTTTTTGCCTGGAGTTCCATTTTAAACCTTTAGGCAATAATTTACAATTTCCCTACAGCAGGCACAGGACTATTATATCCTTCATTCTATTGTGTAAATTATTTTTGAATCCAAAAAGATAAAGTAGCACATACTTGAGACAAACAGAGCAATTGTCTTCAAAGGGTTCCAGTCTGTGTTCAAAGGAAACTTTGGAAACCCATACGAGTGTTTTCTAACCCTACTTTTAAATGCCTTTGTTAAACATATGCTAATTGCAGTCGCAAGTGACTGAGGAATACAGCTTCATTGTTCTAAAAATGAGGGTAATTATTTGCAAGTGTTACATTGTTCCTTAATAATGACAATTAAAACTAATTTGTGAAAAAAATTAGAAAGCACCTGGCATAGCAGGTTTTCCACTGTCTAATTAAATCACAAGGAAGTGTAAATGAATATCCGAGAGCACATATCAAGTCTTTTTCTTTGTAAAAAGTAATTGAACAAATTAACTATTTCCTAAAAAAGCTAATTTTAATAAGGAGGCTAATAATTGAACACAATAAAAATGGGCTACAATTATATTTGGAATTGTATTTATTGGTAGGAAACATCATTTTTGTTTTGATAAAATTAATAAAGGATTTTGTGTTTCAATAATCATCACTGATGCCCTTTTACATTTTTCTATATATACAAAGTAAAACTTTTCTAGGAGAAAAATGGGGACTTGCACTGCTGCCCTTCTTCTGAAAATGCTCCCTACCTTTCTATACTGCTGACTTTTTGTATTTAATATATTGTGAGTCAATGACCCAAAACTACTATACAGGTCAGGAATTTAAGAGAATCAGATATCTATATTTTCATTCTTGTTCCGGGTTAGTGACTTAAGTATTCAAGCAAACAGGTTGGCATGGCAACCAGGAAGGTAGCAATGCAAATTAAGACATCAGCAGGGGTAGCCTTCTTATATCTCTCATTGGACTGCTTTAAAGGCATACACTTTCATTTTTTTTTTAACAGTGTGGTTATATTCCCTGTGCCATTTGTTTGCCTTACTTTGGAATGTTGGGCTCACATGTTGTGGATGCAGATTGTAATGTTATGGCTAAATCACCCCCTATGACCATGTATTCCTTTACCTAGCTTGTCCCTATTTGCCAAAGGGACAAGCAACCTCATTTTCTGGGACACCCAGCATCCATTCAATGCCTTGTTATTTCCATTGTTTTGCCTCACAAATGTGGAAGTGTAGCACTACCTTAAATTACCAGCAACATTAATAGAATCTCAGATTAAGAAATAATGTGATAACGGTCATCTCATAAAACACAATACGTGAAAGACTTAACATGCACTCTTGCCCAAAAGTAAATCAAAATTGCAGTGTTGTCAAATCTAAATGTGACACAATATAACTAAACAAAATAATCAACTATTGATCATTTTATGTCTTTCACATATTGTGTTTTATGAGTTGACCATTATCACATTATTTCTTAAATTGAGAATCTTTTAATTTTGCTGGTGATTTAAGGTAGCACTACATTTTTTATTAAAATTTTTTATTGTTTGTGGGGGGGGGGGGGGGGTACAATTTTGAGTATTGGCTGCTTCCTGGATTGGAGACATTTTTTATTTCTTTGGATCACCATATGTGGTTTTATTTTATTTTAATCACAAATGTGGGAGTGCATGGTGAGCTCTCTGTTAACTGTTTAGGTCTAGTTCCTGATTAGTTCTCACCTACAGAACACTAGGCTGAGATACCCAGGAATTGTTGGATATATATGTAGCCAAGCTGGGACTATTGTATATGTATATATGTCATGAGTATATATATATAACTGAGTTAACGTTCTAGCATGACTAGAGTGCTCCTCTAAGAGTTTATGAGAAGGATCGGCTTTCCCCGGAAATTGACTAATTGGATTGTGGGAGACATAGTCTGGTGAGGAAGGTGAATTGTTACATGGATGGCAGGAGGGGACTATACTCCCAGGGAGCTATGGGACTCGTGGAGGATCATGGGAGAGTGGATATACGACAGATCGAGAGGAGAGGTGCCATAGGAGACAGTCAGTGACGGAGGCCTGAGAGAGAGCAGAGTCCATCCTCACCGGGGCAGATGCTGGTAGTCACAGGGAGGTAACAGATCCAGTTGAGCTGATTGCAGAGCGGGTAATGCTGAACTGACTTACCGGAACAGTGAGAGCCGAACATTCCCAGTGATGCAGCATTGCAAGGGGAAATTCCGCCTGGGGACCGGATAGCCACATGTGGACGCTGCTGCTGTGCAAGAGTGCCTGGTGACATCTGAAATCGCAAGTATAAACCTGCATCCATAATAAACTGACATTAGATAGGATTTCATAGACACTACCACACTTGGATTACAAATATCTCACTGAAGAGTGATAAAGAGCTCCAACTGCCAGGGAAGACTCTGCAAAGCCTTGCTAGAGCAGGAACTTCATTACTCACAATTCTTAAAGGGCACACACTGACATAGTGATAGAATCTCATTAGATAAACGTGAGATATTGCCAGTTCTGATTTTAGTAGAAGTCAATCAAGGTTTAGGGTTAATATATACAATCATAGCCCTGACAGTTAAAGCTGATATTACTTCAGTCACTCTCATTTATTGAATATAATACTTTGTTGATTAAGCATTTATTCTTGTAGTGTCTGTCTTTTGAGCCCCTTTTGGATTAATTGGGGTTTAATGGAGTGATACTGTAATTACCGCTATTACAGATTCTATTTGTTCTTGTTTAGTTGTTTGATTTACTTTTTATTCCAGTAATCAGTCAAACTGGTATTTTATTTTGTCAGTGTATTTTTGAGAGAACATTTCTGAAATGTCTGAACCTATAGTGCCTAGCGGGTTGCACGCTTCTCAGGGTCTGGTGAGTGCAGAGGAACTTCCACTAACCAGCAGCCCCCAAGGGGGTCGTTCTACATATAGTTTCTTCACAGGGAGATTCAGTTCTTAGACTACAGACAAAGGTCATTACTTAACCTGTGCATTTCCCTGTGGCATGCCTCATGTTTGAATACAAACAGAAACTTCTGACTCTGGAATATGAAGATTTGCTCTATTATAAGTTGTGTAAACAGGCCAACAAATGACCCCATTAACCTACATGATCAATGCATGTCATATTCGGGTGTAAAGCACAACCTGCAGGTAGGAATGTTTATAATGCCTTTAACCATTTGCCGAACATATACTGTATATATATATATATATATATATATATATATATATATACGGTGGCTGGCAAGCCGACTTTCCTGTACTGGATCACGTACCTAGTGCGTGATCCAGCACTTCCGGGTCTGGTGCGCACACACGCATCGCCGGCGACCCGCTCCCACTGTGATTGGACACAGCAGGAGCCAATCAAGGGGTCTGGCGGACTCGATGTCCACCAGGATCCGCCGATCATTTGGGAAACAAGCTAAATGGTGGTCCGCCTATGTAAAAAAAGCAGACTGACATTCTATAAGTAGGGAAAGTAGTGATCCTGCGTTTCTGCAAAGCAGGAATACGGATCTCTGCCTTCCCATAGTACAAGCATTCCCCCACAGTAACCAACAACATTTTAGACACACATTTAGCCCTTTGATCGCCCCTGATGTTAACCCCTCCCCAGCCAGTGTCATTAGTACAGTGACAGTGCATATTTTTATCACTGATCACTGAAACAATATCACTGGTTCCAAAAAAAAAGTGTCAAATGTATCACTTAGTGTCCGATTTGTCCCCTGCAAATTAAAAATGCCCATTTTCTAGACCAATATGCAAGAGTGTTCATAAAATAGGGATAGGTACTACTCTGGGCAACATGTACCAATGTCCTGAACATGGGGGAGTGTCCATAATGATGAAGACAAGGACCTTATCCATGCAACCCTTACCCAGTGGTTGTGGGGGTCTGTGGGTGGGGGAGCTTATCATATTCTCTAAGTCACCTTAAATAACAAGGTTCCTTGATACCACCTGCCTCTCCCTGTGTGTATGAGTATAACCATACACACAAAAGAGTTGTAGCTTAGAAAAAAAGACATCCCAAAAAGTTTGACAAGTCCTTTATTAGGAAAGTAAAAATCCCCCAAACAATGTCTCTCGTTGTAAACCAACCAGCTCCCCAAGCTGTCATTCGATATATAAAGGAGTGGGCAGTGATACTGGTGACATCTTTGGCTAAATATGGCCATGTGACCACATTTAGGCAATTATGTAAGGATCTTTTCCCCTCCCATTTGCTTACGTGTCCAATTCCTGACCATGTAAGTGAATGAGATGGGTGATGTCAGTGGTTGGTAAGAACACAGCGGCCAACCTTTGCTTCTTTAACAGCGATTGACAGCATTGCCCAAATATGGCCGTGTGACCATATTTAAGCATTGATGTAACCTGTTGCATTTCCCACTAATTCGCTTACATGCCCAGCCCATGTATTTGAATGGGCTGGATGACGTCAGTGGATGGTAAGGATGCCATGGCTGCAAGCAGCTGCTGCTTCCTTAGCAACTATTGACAACCAGAAGCTGTCACATTCATCCATGCTGAACTCCCTAAAAATTCAGCATTCGGACAGTCAGTGTTCGGTCCGAGCTTACAATTGGACCAAACACTAAGCTTATCCCCACTAGTTTCTCTAGAATTGTTACATAATTACATTGTATCGCTTATTTCAAAGACACATGCATTTCCTATGCTCTTTGGATAATTTGTTCAGAAAATTCCTTAATAACATTTGTTTTTTCTGAATTTGCACAAAACAAATGTACATATAGAAAGATTTGTGGTGTAGGTGCCAACAAAAACCTGCCCAAAGGGAGTGATAAGTAGGATATGTGTCTGTAACTATGAAAATCAATAATAAATAAATAATTCTTAAAAAATGCAGGAATAAATCCTAAATTAGGAGCTGTAATAAACACGTGAAAAATGTGAAAATGTGAGAAAAAAATTAAATATTTCTATATAAAAAATTGCGCTTGACTAAATATATACCTTATAGCGACAAAATTAAAGTGCATATATTAGTGAACAATAAATAAATGAAAATATAAATCATATGCAATCATAAGTCCATTGAACTAGAATAAATAAACAATAATAGCAGCACTTGATACGTTGTATATACCTCCACCAAATATACAGGATCACCCGGTGTGCAATCAAGGCTTACTGGATTACATAGACCCCTTAAATTACAGGGGGTCAATGAGAGCAGATTCAGGACACCAGAGATAAAGACACCCGATACCAAGACAGGCAATACTTCCAATACACTTCCAATATGCTCCAAGCAGATCCTCCTTTGTTACCACTGAGACAAACTCCGATCCTCCCCAACCTCCGCTCACTTTTTTCTCTTCAGCCAACTTCCGGGTTCTCCTAAGGCTCGCAGAGTTGGCCCAACATGGTTGTATTTCATTCAATAGACATACAGCAACAACAGATTTTCAGCAAATTCATCAGGCACCAGATATTATATACTGTGTACTCGAGTATAAGCCGACTTTTTCAGCATGTTTTTTCATGCTGAAAAAGCCCCCCTCGGCTTATACTCGAGTCAATGTCTGACTTTTAAAAATGGTGCCGCTCGGTGCCAACACGTCATCATGCATGCGCCGCCTGCTTGGGAATAGCCGAACGTGTACGGGCTTTCCCGAGCATCGGCGACTCATGCACGGTGATGTGTTGGTGCCGGGGGTTACCATTTTTAAATGTAAGGCGCCTCACTGACAGGTAAGTAAGACTCCTCTGCAGCCCCTGCATTTCCTCATGCAGTTCTGCGGGCAAGGCACAGGACATTCTCCTGTACCATGCCCGCAGCACTGCATCTCCTGTACAATCTGTGCCATGCCTGTGTACCATCACCTGTACAATCTGTGCCATGCCTGTGTGCCATCACCTGTGCCATGCCTGTGTACCATATCCTGTACCATCACCTGTGTTCATGCCTGTACCATCTCCTGTGCCATGCCTGTACCATCACCTGTGCCATGCCTGTACCATCATCTGTGCCATGCTCGTACCATCTCCTGTGCCATGTCTGTGTCATCTCCTGTGCCATGCCTGAACCATCTCTTGTACTATGCCTGTACCATCTCCTTCACAATGCCAGCAGCCCCTGTTTTGTGTCTCATGGTGGTCCAGTTGGGTCCAGTAGCTGCTGCATCTCCCACCCTAGGCTTATACTCAAGTCAATATGTTTTCCCACTTTTTTGTGGTAAAATTAGGTGCCTCGGTTTATATTCAGGTCGGCTTATACTCGAGTATATATGGTACTTCAGTGATCTCCCAAATAATGCCCTGATGTTTTCAGCAAATATTTACAGAAAGCAACATTCCCTCCTGCTATGAAAAATTAGACAGTTGAAGAGTAATTTTGATATATTTTTCAGCATGGTGGTACATGTTATTGCTTGACCATTCTGTCAACACCATTTGGATAACCTATATAACAAATTCAAGCATTGCCCGCTATTGTCTCACAGAGAATGGCTTAGCATTGACATAATAAAATCACTTAGCAAAAGTTACTGTTCATGGGACTACAAATCTTTGGCATTTTTTATAATGTATGAAAAGATCATAAAGTCCTCATATCAATATTAACAGTAAATCAATTTTAAACTAAAAGAAGAAGCAGGTCAAGTGTAGGTCAATATTGTATTAGCTGAAGAACTGGGCAATTATTTAAATGTGTTCTCAGTGAAATCGCATTTCTCAGAGTTCCGGCACTTGGTTAGTAAACGAAAAAAGTATTCTTGAAATGTCATCAAACCTTACGACACCAGAAATGCAAAAATAAATCATGTTGCCTAGAAAGGGAATATCTTAAAACCTGTTTTACACAATTTTATTCTCCATTTAGGAATATTTTGAATGAATGATGAGCCTCCTGCACAATGCTAAGTGCTTCCTTAAGTGCAGTGCTTTCTCCGGGTCTTCCTGGCATTATTTTAAATTGATGAAACTGAATTTTCCATTCACTCATTTTTAAGAGACAGGAGTATCATGGATAGATTTATATGGACGCTTACATATAATCCAATTATCATTTACAGCAAAGAGTTTGAAAATGGTATAGATGGTAGAAAAGGAACCTGCAACAAAGCCAAAATCCAGCTTTGTTTCACAAAATGAAAAATCAAAACTGACCTTCTTCCCAGTGCTGCCACCCACAGATTCAAATCTCTATAATCCAGCTTTGTTCCTCTTACAAGTTGAATGATGCCCTAGATCAGCCCTTCTTGACCATAGAGGAGAAATAAATAGCGGATAAATAATATTTTTAGGTCTCAGGGAACTCCTATTAAAAATGATTGTATATCTACAATGTGTGGTATATTCGTGTAGAGAGTTCTAAATAAAAGAATTAAAGAATAAAACAAAATGAAATAAACAATAAATATGACCAAAAAGTAAAATATAAAGAGTGTAGTGACCCCTTACACTGGAAGTCAGTGTGGTCAAGATATCTGCCTCTGCTCAGTACTCAAGGAACCCCTAACAACCTCAGAAGGAACCCTATGGTTCTGAGGAACGATTATAAGCATTAAGCTTTTTCTCCCCGGGTGATTGGAGAGCAGCGGGGCAATTAGGCGTTATCGTGGGGAACAGAGAAGATTGCAGAGGAGACTGGAAAAGAGATCCTTAGGAAGGTACTGTATTTTCTAGCATATAAGACTACTTTTGAACCTCAAAAAAATCCCCCAAAAATGGGGGGTCGTCTTATACGCAGAGTATAATATCTCCAAGGTAACCTTAGTATAAGTATTACCGGTAGATGAAAATTAGGGGGTCGTCGTATACGCCCAGTCGTCTTATACGCCGGAAAATACGGTATATGATAGTGATATAAAAATTTCTTAATGGTGATTTCAGCACTGAAAACAATTCAGTCTCAGATCACTCAAGAAGACATGTGGCCCCTCAATGAAGTTGGATGAGAAGCGGTTTAACCTTAAACTGCATAATGTGTTTTTTTTACTGTTAGAGTGGTAAGTATGTGGAACTCCCTTCAACGATCTGTGGTTTTAGTTGGAGGTGTCGGTAATTTAAAAATACTCTTGGATGGGCAGCTCAATTTTTTTTCTTCATTGTATTATTCCATTATTTATATTATAAATAAATCCATATTTATTTATATATATATATATATATATATATATATATATATATATATATATATATATATATTTTTTTTTTTTTTTTTTTTATATAATTAATATATATATATATTTTTTTTTTATATGTGCTAACATATGCACCAAATCCTTTTTAGCTCCCTATGTGGACCTTATATTGATTTCCTTCAATAAATGTTCAGTGAACTTTGCATAATTATCTCATGCAGTGTTATCAGCTCTGTCCAGCTCACCTCTGTTATTTACAGGACACGTTACCCTAGGTAAGCGGTCTCCAATCTGCAGCCCTGGGGCCCTTGTGCCTTTATCCAACCCTTATGGCCTTTTTCTTGTGTAGCAGGTTTTCCAGGCATTGGGCTTATGTGGGCCTGCCATTGTTACCAGTGACACCTGTAAAAGTGTAAAAATTGACTCAAAGTGTAAAATTTGAGTCAATGACCAATGACCATTCCGGCGTCTTTGGTTTGTTTTGTTTATTTGATAATGGGGATGGGGGAAGGGAATGAGTGGGATACTCCTCTGGCTTAGCTTGGTACAATTGCGGAAAAATGCCTGTTAGCGCTGTCTTAACGCCAGCCGGATGCCGACCAACACTTACTGGCGCTTGAAAAATACTGTTTTGCTGAACTGTGCTAGAACTTGACCTTAACACTTTTTTTAACTTCAAAAGATCCTGGACTGTAGTGAGACTAGGCTCTTGACACTCTGGTTAGCTCAAAAGTCCTGTAAACAGCTCCCTCCAGTCCTTCACTCACTGAGGCAGCTCTTTGTAACTGTTTTTACTGCTGTAACTCTGTACACTGCCCCCTTTACACTTCGGGGTCCTCTCACTAGGCACCCCCTCTATTTTTCAGGGTCCTCTCACTAGGCACCCCCTCTACAATTCAGGGTCCTCTCACTAGGCACCCCCTCTAATCTTCAGGGTCAACACTGGCACCCCCTTTACCACCAGCTAGCTTCTGGATCCCTTGGACCTTCACCGGAGTGGTCTCCTCTGATCTAGGCAGACCCCCAGGGGCAGTTACAGTACTCACAAACTGGTAATGCTTTCCTAAAACTGGACACCCTCAACTCCGCTGGTCCTCGGCACACCCTCTGCAGCTCAGCTCAGCTCTCTGTCACCTCAGGCAAGCCGCCAGGGACACCCGATCCTGCTGACAGGAGGAGAGACAGCCATACTCTCCCTCCTAGGACTCTGCTTCCCGCAAAAGACGTTGCGTCATTCGCTCCCCTCAAGCTTATACCCACTCCCAGAATCCTGTGCGGCAGAATCTGCCTTTCTGGGGTAGATACAGGCCTGAATGTGCCACTGATTGGGTTTCCTCAACTGCCCAATGAGAACCCTTCTCATGGAGCCAGTGGGGAGACTCCCCAGTCTCAAAAGCAACACCTGGGAGACATGACAGCCCAGCTGAAAATCATGGCCCTGCTGTTAGGCAGCTAAGGCCCATATACTTTTCCTAGCCTTGTAGAGTGCTACACTTGCCTTTATCCAGCCCTTGAGGCATTATTCCTGCCAATGACACCAAAAATTGGGTATGATTCCTGCCACTGACACCAACAGCAGGGCACTCTTCCTTCTATTGACACGAATGATGGGGCAACATTCCTGCCACTGACAGCAACAATTTTGGCATTATTCTTCCAACTAACACCAACTATTTCTCCCCCTAGTACCAAAGATGGGACATTGTTTACTCCCACTGGGTACAGTTTGTCCCCCCTAAAGTCTGAAGGACAGTAAACTGGCCCTTACTTTAGAAAGTTTGGAGACCCCTGCCCTAGGTGATGGAGATGAGGAGAGTGGGAGATGTTCTGCAATCCAAATCAGGAGCGACCAGTCTAGGCAGATAATGTTACTTGTCAATAGATATACTGTACAATGTACAATGGGTAATAGGAAGTATGTTACTGGCAGAATTCCTACCTGAAAGTAAAGGAAAATCTGAGAAAAGAAAATGTATTTAATGCAGCCACCACATCTAAGAACTGGTAATCTGCATAATATTACATATTTGCTGTTAAGTTTTGATTAGAATTTAAATAGTGTCTAGTACGTTTCATACAACACAATAAATACAATAAAGAAGAACAGAAAAAAGCAAGAAAAACAAAGCATAACATAATATAACATAAGACTCTCCTTAGGCCTATCTAGATTGTATTTTATATATTAAACATTTATGGTACGCTGCCCTGACATCAATAACTAATGGAGCGAGTTTCCAAAAATGCCCCATATAAGCCAATACCATCCATTATATTTTTTGTGCTCATCTTTGACAAATTTGTTAAACAGTTCTCATACACAGCCGCACAAAGTCAAACCACGCTCGTTTCAGAATTCCCTTTACAATACAAATAAGAAGCATAGACTCATTTGTTTGAGACACATGTAAGTTTGGAAAATTCCACACTCTGCAGATTTATCATTAAGGGACATTTGCCATGAGAAATATTGAAGGTGTCACAAAATACAACAATCTATCACCATTTACGATTCATCTGTCATTCTACCCTATCAACAAGTTAAAATAGCAGCCCCTTTCTTTTCCTTGTACTCCATTACTTCTAACATGTTCCAATGGCATTTCCAAGGAAAGGTATTTAATTACAGTGCAGAGAAAATCAAACTACCATTCCAAAACATTATTTTTCATGTTAACATTACAAAATAAATTGACACAACTTGAAGTATGAGTGGAGTCAAACAGAATGCTTTAGTGGAATTCCAAATAAAAACAAGTTTAGCTATCAGAATTTTTAAAAATGATGGGGTTTCAATGCTCTTATTTCTTAAAGTTGCATAGGAGTCATACTCCTATGCACCCAGAATGGGTGGAAAAAATTAAGAAGGGGACTTATTTTGTGTGTATGTTTAACAGCATTATATATGGTTTGTTTTTATGCTTGCAATTTTAACAGCATAAACATTTGAATTATTATTATCATTAATATTTTTTTCACATTTTTAGGTAAATCACTGCTTTGCCAACGCACCCCTATGTAACTTTCAGCTCGGTCAATTTGGAGATAACATCAGGCTAAAGTCTCGCCTCTTTCTCCACATGAGAGTACTCAAACCTGATAAATAGGGATAGCACAGACAGGTTCGGACTAGTCTAAGCTCATCCCTAATGGCAATTAATTTTCCAGGGCTTCATCATGGGAAGAAGAGAAGAGAGGTGAACCCCACATATGTCAAGTTCACAGGGCAGAGGGGTGAAAGAGCCAGGTGAGTTTTAACATCAGAGATCAAGGAAATGATCAAGGTATACCTCCAAACTTTCTGAGATGCTAATGTTTTAGGTGTAATAGGTATGTAGGCAAAGCACATGCCCCTTCCACACCCCCAGTTATATGGGCCATGAATAAATAATGGAAAAAAAAATGATGAACTAAACACTCAAGTTTTTTTTTTTTTCACCACTACTTTCCAAACATTTTGGCTTTTAGGGTTAAGCGAACGGTTTGGCCGAGCATGAGTTGGGCCCAAACACTGGCTGTTCACCCCATTCGATGAACACCTGAATTGTCAGGGCGTTTGACTGTTTGTTCGGCCCGCTGAATGCCCACACTGCACTGCGCTGCTGCACAATGCATTGGAAGCCCTGACTGGCTGAAGCAAAGAAAGCTTTGCCCAATCAGGGCACATAGCACTGTCAGAGCCATGATTGGATAGTGTCATGATGACTCTATTCAACCATGGCTCATTGCTTTTAGTCTCACCCCACACTTTAAAACTATTCTTTGAATAGCAGCCATTTGCAGTGTAATATTAGCATGAAGAGAGATAGAAAATGGCTCTGTTCAGTGCTACAAGCGAGTTAGTGTGCTATTATGATTCTATTGTCAGTGTAGTGTATCAGTTTAGTGTGACTCTAGTTCAGTGTGAGTGTAGTGTGACCTGACCATACATTTTTCTTTATTGTCAATTTATTTTGTCAGGGCAGTATATTTCAGTGCTTTATTTCAAATTTAATGCAGTATATTTCAGTGCGTTACTGCACGTTTAACACCATATATTTCAGTACATTACTGCACATTTAACACAGTATATTTTAGTGTGTTACTGCACGTTTAACGCAGTATATTTCAGTGTGCTAGTGCACATTTAATGCAGTATATTTCAGTGCATTACTGCATGTTTAACGCAGTATATTGCAGTGCATCAGTGCAGTTTTATATATTGTAGTGTGGCCAGCAGTGTATGTGTCCACAGGCATAGGTGTACATGGTCCATCCTCAGGCAGGGCATCATTTCCTCTGTTTAGTGATGTTGCCTGTGCTATCCAGCCACAGCATGCAGAGGAGGTAGTGGACTGGCTTACTAAACCATCCTCATCCTCCTCATCCTCAGTCACCCAAGCAGAGAATAGTGCACAGTCCACTGCAACTGCCAGAGTGGCTTATTCTGCCTCCTTGTCCACAGCTATTCCTGCCATAGCCTCAGCATCAGGCATGGAGGAGTCAGCTGGGATATTTGAATACAGCATCAGCCACTTGCTCCTTGATGATGCACAGCCATTACTTGATTCATTAACAGTACCTCCATAGGGTTACGGTGTGAAGGCACCACCAACAAAGTCTGCAAAAGAGACACCAGAATTAATCTAAAAAAATCTCTAATCTTGTTCCCAGTGCACTATATTGTGGCCTTATCATACAGATTTTATACAGGTTCATTATTTGGTTCCGAATGTTTTGTGATGTTCAAAAGTTCTGCCACAAACATAACAGGGGGTCGTTCGGCCCATCCCTATTGGCTTTCAAAGATGATGGGCAAAACTTTAAAGGTCGGATAAAAGGTTTAGTGTACTCTAATACTTATGGTGG